>NC_066317.1:71078780-71120934 GCF_022539315.1 Serinus canaria | reverse complement strand
CCCTCCTGGCCAAGGAGCTGCCCCCCGCCCACGGGCAGACCCTGCTGGTCATGGTTCCTCCCACCACCGTCAGAGCGCCGGGGACGGGCGGCTCCAGCCCCGCCGCCAGGCCCTTCAAGTGAGTGGGGACGGACTGGGGGTCCCCAGAGCTGGGCTCGGCCGGGGGCACGGGGGTCCCTGGGACGGACACCCCAAAGGGCTGCGGCCGCTGCTCCAGGGGGTGCCCAGGGGGTGGTGGGAGGTGCCAGGGAGGGAGGTGCCAGCCCCGGGAGTGCCCGGGCCTGGAGGGAGCTGTGGGACTGCTGGGGGTGAGGGAGTGCAGGGATGGACAGTGATGCTCTCTCCTCTTCCCTCCTGCAGACCGACACCACCTCAGAGGTAAGTGAGGACGTTTACAGAGCCCTGTGCTGGGGTGGCTTTGGGTCAGCACTGGGCTGGGAAATGGGGACCAGTCCACTTCCCAGGGGCTCCTGGGTGGGACATGGTCCCTCTGGGCACTCCGACAGGGCACCTGTGTCCCAGGGAACGAGTACGTGGGTTTTGTTTGGAGTTGGGAGATAAAGACCAAGTCCTTGGCAGTGCCACTCCTGCTCCCAGCTCTCCTGCACTGCTGAGTGCTCTGGGTGTGGGACAGAGGAGCCTCGAGGGATCCACTCCTGGCAGCCAGGGTCGTGTCCATGGAGGATTCCTGGGCTGGGGAAGGGGCTGGTGGAGCTGGTGGGTGTTGGTGCCTGCACTCAAACCAGTTGTCTCCTCTCTCTTTCCTCTTGCTCCAGGCCAGTCCCAGCCATCAAAGTCCAATCCACCTCCTTCTCCTCAAAGAAGTGACAGTCCCAGGACACTGGGGACACCTGGGACAATCCCTGACCCCCCTTCCTGAGCTGGCTCTCCTGATTTGCACTGCTGTGGCCACAGGGCTCTCCCGTTCCTCTTGTTTTAGTGACCCTTTTGATACCAGAGGACTATTTTTGTAAGACAGAATTTGTATTCAGCACACAAACTGTAGTGGTGGGGTGGAGAGGGGATGTTGGTCCCACAGCTGGACCATGGCTGGTTGGAGGTGGGGTTTCCATGGCAGAGATCCCACCACGGCTCTTGGCACTGCCTCCTGGCCAATCTCCCTCCCAGCTCTACTTCTCTGGACATTGCACACGGGCTGGGATGGGGTGGCTGGGGGCAGCGACCATCCCCACCGATGGAAGATGCTGGTGACAGCGTGATGTCCTTGCAGCTACCTCCTCCTCCTCCTCCTCCAGGCCTGCCAGCCCCCAGCCTGCACACTGGGCATCGTCTCGGGGAGATGTTTGCCATGACAGAACCTGGTGCCCAGTTTGGGCTGGGCCACGCAGTGCTGGGACATTTCCATGAAGGATCCAAGTTCTCAGGCTCCCCCTGACCTCCTGTCGCATGGCACAGGGAAAGCGGTGACGATCCCGGGGTCACCTGGAAGGAGAAACTGTCTGGGAACGTCTGACTGCCCCAAGTGCCGGTGGCAGCTGCTTCCCAGGGTGCTCTTGAGGGCTCGGGAGCCCCCACAACGCTGGCTGTTCCTGCTCCTGGGCCAGGCCCAGCAGAGGCTCCAGGAGCCGCTCACCCTGCCAGGGAAGGAGCCACGAGCAGGAGCAGGAAACTCCTGCCTGTGCCATTGGCTCGGCCCTGCCTCGGCCAAGCCGCTGCCTTTCTCTGTGCCTCAGTCCCCCTGGGGCTGTTTCCTACCTCCCAGGGCTGTTGTGAGGTTTGACAAAGGGGTTCTTGGAAGGGTCCCCACCCCTCCGCCCAAGGTGCTGTTGACCTGCACAGTTGGTGCCACTTTCCTGTGACTTGACCTGCGGCTCGATCAGGGTCTGAGATGACAACAAAGACTTTGAAAAGTCCCCTGCCTCCTCTGGCTCTTTCCTTGCTCCCTGTCCCCTTCAGACCCCAGGGCATCTCCAGGGCTCTGCCCAGCCAGAGCAAGCAGATCCCAGGGGTCCTGTAAACCTGGGATCCAGCTGGCTGTGACCTGTCAGATCCCATCTGACCTGGGAAAATCCTTTTGGGAAGTGTCCAGCCATGGTGTGGGTTCAGGGAGAGCCCTCAGACAGCTGCCCTGGGCTTCCATTGTCCCCAGTGTCCCCATTGTCCCCAGCCTGTGGGTGAGGCTGCCTTAGCCCAAGCTCTCCTTACCCTCAGGCTATGCTTTGAGGTTGGTCTGCACCTGGGTCTTTCCTGAAGCATCCTCAGGAGGAATTTCTCCATGGAAGGGCTGCTCAGGCATTGGCAGGGGCTGCCCAGGGGGGTTTGGAGCCCCCATCCCTGGAGGTGCCCAAGGAAGGGCTGGAGGTGGCACTCAGAGCTCTGGGCTGGGGTCAAGGGGGATCGGGCACAGCCTGGGCTTGGTGACCTTGGGAGGATTTTCCAAGCTAAATGGTTCTGTGTTCACAGGGCTCTGTGATCCCTGGCACCTCCATATCTTTCGTGGTTTATGGATATGCAGCTGGGATCAAGGATCCAACATCTCCTCTTACTCTGATAACCAAATCAGAAAACCAGTGTCACTGAGGTTGGAAGGCAAGGGGGTTGGTTGGGGGTGATCTCGAGGTCACTGTCCCTGGCTTGGACTCTGGCCCACCAGTGGCACCTTCCTGGCCATCACAGGCTCTGCCTCTGGCCCTGGGCAGTGCCCCCTCCATGCTGCTCACGCTCCCCCAGCAGTGCAGGACTTGCAGGGTCACACTGGGTCACACAGTCACACTGGGTCACAGTCACACTGGGTCACACAGTCACACTGGGTCACAGTCACACTGGGTCACACTGTCATACAGGGGCTGGGGGCTCAGGCTGAGCTCTTCAGGCTGGGGAGGGCTTTGTGCCTCAGGGCTGCTGGCCAGTGGGGCTGGCCCAGGACCCCATCCCACCCCACCCCACCCCACCCCATCCCACCCCATCCCATCCCATCCCACCCCACCCCATCCCACCCCACCCCATCCCATCCTATCCCATCATCTCAGGCAGGTGTGTGGAATCCGTTCAGGGCTGCGGCTCGATGCTCCCTGCCGGCCCAGGTGTGCCCAGGTGTGCAGCTGGGTGTGTCCATCCTGCCGCACCCCCTGTGGGGCGTGGCTCGGGTTTGTGGTCCGGGAGGGTTTGGGTGCCCGGTGGCACTAGATGGCAGCAGATGGCAGCAGATGGCAGGGGATGGCCACGGACCGTCTGCTCGGCCTCCTCCGGTTGCCAGGGCCCGCGTCCTCCAGCGCGGCTTTTCTCCTTCATCCTGCTCCCTGCCCTGTCATTTACAAATCCATGAAGATCACCAGCTGGGCAGGAACCTGCTGAGCGCTCCTGAGGAGCTCCTGGCTTCTCCCTGCGGACCTGTGACGGGCTGGCAGGGCTGGGAATGTTCCCCTGGAGAAGGGAAGGCTCCAGGTAGAGCTCAGAGCCCCTGGCAGGGCCTGGAGGGGCTCCAGGAGAGCTGGAGAGGGACTGGGGACAAGGGACAGAGGGACAGGAGCCAGGGAATGGCTGCCACTGGGAAAGGGGAGATTGGGCTGGGATCTTGGCAAGGAATTGCTGTCTGGGAGGGTGGGCAGGGGCTGGGCTGGAATTCCCAGAGCAGCTGGGGCTGCCCCTGGATCCCTGGCAGTGCCCAAGGCCAGGCTGGATCCACCTGGGACAGTGGGAGGTGTCCCTGCCATGGATGGGTGGCACCAGGTGGGATTTAGGGTCCCTTCCACCCAACCCATTCCAGGATCCTGTGCCTGCCCTCCCTGGCCATTCAGGGCTCTCTGTCACCCACCACTGAAGCTGTTCAGGATCTCCTGACCTCAGGCAGGTGTTGTCTCTGTCGCCCTGCCTTGGTTCCCCTCTCCACACCTGGACTCCCTTTTCCAGGCCGTGGCTCCTCTCAGATGTCAAACAGAGTCTCCAGTCCTGTCCCAGCTGTGCTGGCCCCACCAGGGAGCTGTGACAGCCTCGGGCCCCTCAGGGTGTGCCCAGGGTGAGGAGGGACAGGAGCAGGGCCAGGTGATGGAGGGGACAGACAGGGGGTCCCGGTGGCTCCCGGGGCTGCAGCAGGTGAGGCTCTCCCGGGGCACTCTGGGGAAGTCACCTGGGGACAAGAAGTTCCCTCCTCAGCTCCCTGGAGCCCCATCTGGGAGGTGCCCCAGTTTGCCCAGTTTGCTGGGGTGTCCTGGCCAGGCAGGCTCTGTCCCCCAAGGTGACACTGCTGATATAAACTGATATAAAACACATAATGTCCTGAGCTGGACCCAGCAGGATCATCCAGCCCAGCCCAGGACACTCCTGCAGCCCCAGCCTGTGCCTGAACGTGCTGCCAAATGGTATTTGAACAATTCCTTTTATTTTCTCATCCTTTTTTCCTTTTTTCTTTTCTTTTTAACTTTCTCTCCCTTTTATTTTTCTCCCTTCCTGCAGCATCCTGGGCTGGAGGAGATGAGGGGGGCAGACACCTGGCAGAGGAGCAGCCAGCCTCAGGCAGGCAGCACATCCTGGGCACACGGAGCTGCAGGCAGCCAGACATGCTCAGAGCCAAAGGAAAAATCAAAGAGGAGAGGGAGAAAGCAGTGGAGCAGTTAATGAAGAGGCTCCTGCAGCGAGGAACTTGGGCCATTCATCATCCTGCAGCCCTGCTCTCTCTGCTGTGCTTGTCTGTGGCAGGAGGGGATTGCTCTGTCCAGCCATCCCTGCCCTCCCGGGCTGGCACCTCCCTCCTCGGAGCCACCCATGGGACCACAAAAAATGGGATCACAGAGCACAAAAATGGGATCTCAGAGCACAAAAATGGGATCTCAGAGCCAAAAATGGGATCTCAGAGCCAAAAATGGGATCTCAGAGCCAAAAATGGGATCTCAGAGCACAAAAATGGGGTTGCAGAGCACAAAAATGGGATCACAGAGCACAAAAATGGGGCTGCAGAGCACAGCTGGGACTGAGTTCTCTGCATCAGCTGCTCCGTGTGCACTGAGAGCAGGAGAACAATCCCTGTGTGCTGTCACAGAGCCCAGGTCACAAACCCAATTACTGTCCCCAGAAGCATCTCAGAGCTCTGCCCTGGCCCCTCTCCCCAGTGCCTGCTGCTGCCAAACTGCGAGGGGCTTGCAGGGACAGCTGGGGCTGGCTGGAAGCCACCCCTTTGTCCTGCCCCATAGCCTCCTGCAAGGTTTGTCCCCATCTGTGACTCCATCCAGGCTGGGGCTGGTTCTGCAGCAGCTGTGGGCTCGCCTGGCTGCACTCACAGCAGGGCACAGGGGACAGTGCAGAGGGGACAGAGCAGGACAGGACAGGTGGCAGTGCCACTGAGGGTCTCCAGGACAGAGGGGACAGAGCAGGACAGGACAGGTGGCAGTGCCACTGAGGGTCTCCAGGACAGAGGGGACAGTGCAGGACAGGACAGGTGGCAGTGCCAGCGAGGGTCTCCAGGACAGGGGGGACAGAGCAGGACAGGGCAGAGGGGACAGTGCAGGACAGGACAGGTGGCAGTGCCAGCGAGGGTCTCCAGGGCTGGGGGTCCATCAGGGCCTGTGCTGGGGGAGGTGCCCCGGGGTGGGTCAGGGCTGAGTGAATCCAGCAGCTCACACTCACAGGACAGGGTCCAGGTGCCACCCAGGGACGTGTGACAGCAGGGACCTGCTCTCCACTGACCTGAGGTGACCAGAGGCCACCCTGCTGGTTTGGCTTGGTGAGCCCAGGGCCAGCCATGGGGGAGCAGCCTCATTTCCTCCCTGTCACTCCAGGCCAGGTGGGTTTTCTCCTCTGTGCTCCCTCCTGCTCCGTCCTGCTGGGTTTGTGCCCCTGGCTGCCCTTTGCAGGAAGGAAAGCCATGGCTGCAAGACAGAGCTTGGTCATTCTTTGGCTCCAGACCTCTCCTGGCAGGGCTTCTCAGGCTCAGGCTCCTCAGCAGAGCCTTCCCGGGAGGGCTGAGCACGAGTGAAGCTTTTGTGCTGCAAACATCCCGGGCCTGAGTCAGGCCCTCTGCAGGGCTCTGCTCCCAGCCCTTCATTATCATCACTGGTGCAGTTTGTCTGAGCAGGTTTCCTTTTGTACAGCACTGCCAAACACAGCTCAGCTCCTTTGATGTTCCCGTGGCTGGAGTCTTTTGGGTTTTGTTTTGTTGTGCGCTTTTCTCCCCTTCCCTTTCTGAGCAGAAGCAAAAAAATCAATTTGAACAAGGACCAGAAAGGCTCCAAAGCCAGCTCTGATTGTCCTGGGGCTCTGCTCAGAGCCAGCCCAGCCTGGCAGGGAGGGGAAAAACAAACAGACAGACAGACAGACAGACAGACAGACAGCCATGGACTGGGACAGCCCTGGCAGGAGGGTAAAAACAAACAAACAAACAGACAGACAGACAGAGACAGACATGGACTGGGGCAGCCCTGGCAGGAGGGACAGGCACAGGGCTCAGTGACAGCCCCACAGCGGCTGCAGAAACTCCTCCCCTGGGCCTCGAGCTCCACGGAGCTGTCTGGGATGGGAAATGTCCCTGTTGGGGTCGGGAACAACCTGGAGTGGGGATGGATGGATGGATGGATGGATGGATGGATGGATGGATGGATGGATGGATGGATGGAGGGATGGATGGATGATGGATGGAGGGATGGATGGATGGATGGATGGATGGATGGATGGATGGATGGATGGATGGACGGAGCTCTGGTGTTTCCAGCTGGAATCTGCTGCAGGACCTGCACAGCTGAGCCTAGGCAGTCCCAAACATCCAGCTGCTCCTGCCCATTTCATGGGATCAGGGAATGGTTGGGAAAGGACCCTAGATCCCACCCAGTGCCACCCCTGCCATGGGTTGTCAGGGGGGTTGGTGTCCTTGAGGCTGTGCAGTGTCACAGAGCACAGAAGGACAGGAGGCAGACTCAGGCAGAGCTGCCCCCAAATCCCCCCCATGGTGAGTAATCTCTGGAATTCCTGTGCTCCCACCCACCAGGGGCTCCCGCCCCAGGGATCCAGTGTGGCTGGAAACAGCGAGGGTCTGGCAGGGCAGCAGGGAAGTGCCTCAATGATTGTGCTTATTCAGCCTTGGAAAAATAACTTCTGCACTGCCAGGCACCTCTGGGAACAGAGGCACTGCAGGGACATCTCAGGAGGTGACAGCAGCTCTGTCACTTGGCCTGGGCCCAGGGGACACCTGGGGGCACCAGGGGCAGCTGAAGAGCCCAGAGCTGGCCTTTGCTCTGTGCAGGGGATCCATTGCCCAGGGGATCCATTGTCCAGGGGATCCATTGCCCAAGGGATCCATTGTCCTGTGCAGGGGATCCATTGTCCAGGGGTTCCATTGCCCAGGGGATCCATCGTCCTGTCCAGGGGATCCATTGCCCAGGGGATCCATTGCCCAGGAGATCCATTGTCCTGTGCAGGGGATCCATTGCCCTGTGCAGGGGATCCATTGCCCAGGGGATCCATTGCCCAGGGGATCCATGTGCCAGGGCAGCTCCTCAGAGGACAGCCCGTGCTCTCCCTCAGAGCTGCCCAGTGCCTGGGGAGCTGAGCCAGCCCTGGTGCCTCTCTGCAGGCTGTGCCCCCCATCCCTGCTGCAGCAGTGCTTCCCTCCTGTTCTCCTCTGCCCCGTCCTGCAGGAGGAATTGCCCCATGGCTGCTTCCAGGCTGCTCTTCCCCAGCTGCTCCTCCTCACTGCCCTGGGCTGCTGCTGGGGCCTTTGCTTCTGCCTTGTCTTCACCTTCCAGATTCCTCCTGAGCCTCCAAGGGGAAGATTCCCCCTTCCCTGTCCTTATCTGCAAGGTGAAAGGAGGGAGAAATTGTCTCCTGCCTCGGGGAAGATAAGTCACGTTGGCCTCTCCTTCTTTAGAAAACTCTCTAATGCCATTTATCAATTAATTACTGGGTTGCATTTCTGTCCATTAATTCCCCCTGCTGTCTCTCCGTTTGGGAAAGGTCTGTGATGTTCAGGCTCTAATTGTCCTGTTCTCAGCCTGCTTTCTTTCTCATTTTCAAGTTAAGTGGCTACCAGAGCCTTCTGTGTCTGCTCCTTTATTTCCCCTGCAGAATTCCCTGCCCCCTTCTCCTCCTCCCCCGTCGTGTTCCTAAAGGATTTCACTGGGTTTGGGGGGAGTGGATTAAACTGTGTGGCCCAGGCTGTAAATCCTAATTCTGCTCAGGAATCAATTGCTATGGAGCCAGGAAAACATTTTCTCTTGGAACTTTTTACACTGGCAGATCCACTTTCAGGTCACCTGCAACATGCTGTGGTTTTATATCAATCTCAGCCCCTTGTTTGGGTTGAAATAACCAAGTCAGACAATTTTGAAGGAGAAAAGCTTCAATTTACCTTTTCCCCCCGAGAAAAACCATTTGATGTCTCTGTTTGAAACAATATTTTCCTTGTTTCGCTTCAGCTTAAAACGCAAAAGTATTTATTTTAAATGGGAAGAAGTACCCACATAAGCAAAATGTGTTTATTTTGTTCCAATGATCTGCCAGTGACAAATGGCAAAGTACAGCTTTGGGAAGGGTCCAGAGGAAGGTTTTCCTTCCGTTCAATCACTTAATCACAGAGCTTTGCTCACCTCCCCTGGCACAGGATGCCCGTCCCTGCTGCCATGGCAGGTGCAGGAATGAACCCGTGAGCCCTGCTGGGATTGCCTGGGTGTGAGAACTGAGCCAGGTGTGCCCACCTGGGCAGGCTCAGGTGCTGGGTGTGATCCCTGAGCCAGGTGTGCCCACCTGGGCAGGCTCAGGTGCTGGGTGTGTGCCCACCTGGGCAGGCTCAGGGCCCTGGAGAAGGTGCTGGGTGGAGCTCAGGCAGAGCTCAGTGCCCAGGGTCCCTTTCCCAGGGTGCAGGAGGGTTCTGGAGGGCACCCCAGAGATCCAGCCAGAAGAGACTCCTTTAGAAACCCCCAGAAGGGCCAGAAGGAAAAGGAGATTTTCCTGCTGCATCCCAAGCCCCAGGGTCCCACTGAGCCGTGGTGGGGCTCAGGGTGGGGTTCTTGGGGTGCCTGGGCAGCAGTGGGATGATGACCCCGTGGGTCCCTGAGGACATTCCATGATTCCCTGAGCCAGAGAGCTGCAGCTGTGCCTGGTGGGCACTGCCCAGGATGGGGGGTTAAAGCTGGGGGAGCTCTCCAGGTCCCAGTAGCCCCTGAGGTTCTCCCCCAGCCCAGGACACACCTCTCAGCGCTCTTTGCTCCTCCTCGAAGCCGTGGATTCCTCATCCCCATCCCCTCCTCCTCCAGGCTGCTCTTTTCCCTCTCCACGGGAGGGGTCCTGTGCTCCCACCCCACCCAGCAGCTCCCCCTGCCCCCCAGGCCCCTCCCTGGCTGCTGCTGGCTCCTCTCCTGCTGGGAATATTTTCCTGGATGGATGAAGACCCTCGGAACCCTCACAGCACCCCAGAAATGCCACCCTGCTGTTCTTTATGAGACAGAAGCCGACGAGGTGTGGAACTGAAGCTGGTCCTTGCTCTGGGCCTCCTCACTGAGGGAGTTCCTGGTCGCATTCCAGTTTTTCTGGTGCCTTTGTGGAAAACTGATGCATTTGCTCAGCCTGGTGGGGCTGAGCTGGGAGAGTTTCTCTGTTTGAGCAGGAGAAACAAACCCACGGTGTCTGCTCCTGCTTTCCCTGCAGCCAGGGAAGTGTGAGAAAAGGGTGTTAATTGGTGACAGCTCTGCTCCTCCGGGCTGCAGAGCGAGGAGCGAAGGCACCCGGCAGGATGTGCCTGGAAAGGAGCCACAAAGAGCCCTGAAATCTCCTTGGCTTCTCCGGGCAGGGCAGAACAAAGAGTGGACACAGCAGAGAAATCCAGGTCTCACCCCCGGAAAATTGATTTCCTTGTGGTGATGCAGAATGTTTGAAAATGGCAACTCAGACAGGATCAAACTGAGGAGGAAAAATAGGGAATATGCCTGGATTTCCTTTTATTTCCCACCTCCCTGGGGTGCCACGGTGGCAGAAGAGGGGACAGAGGGCAGAGGGAGGAGGGGAGGTGAACCTGTCTGTGACAAGCGGGGGCAGCTGGACCATGGGGCAGATTTAGGAAAACCTGGCCTTTAAAAATCAGATCCACAGAAATCCACCAGTGCCAGGAATACCCAGTGCAGCTGTGTCTGGTGAGGAACCTCTGCAGGACAGAGAGGCACAGAGAGAAACTCGTGGGGCAGATTGGGAAGGAGAGGAGTAATGCCAGCCTGGGGTGTGTGGCCCCAGCCTGGGGTGTGTGGCCTCCCTGGGGAGGTGGCCCAGGGGATGGGGACGAGCCCTGGTGGGGTGGGTGAGCTTCCATCAGCTCCACCTGTGAGAAATGACACTCGCCTTCAGAACATTTAGGAGGTTTATTAAAACCTTATAAAAAATACAACAGAAGACTGAATAAAGAAAATAATACAGCTCCAGGAGCAAAGGATTCAGTCAGCATGTGCTCATCAAAAGGATGTTCTGCCTTTTATACCTCTAATCCCTCCCAAAGTCTTGCCAGTGAACTCCTCGTTCACCGTGCAGAGGTGGAGATCACCTCTCACAGCCTGACTGGAGGTCAGGGGCTGCCATGGTGACAACCCCACCCTCCCAAATGTCCCAGCTCCTGAGGGCATCCCCTGAGAACAGCCCAAGGGGGGGAGGAGGAACGCAGTCATGCATCTACAGAGCTTCTGTCAACATGCAACACCCACCCTTTAACTGTGAGCGTCAGCCGTGGCATTACTGCCACACACCCAGCACAGACCCCCTCTGACCCTCTGTGGTGCCACGCCCCGTGCCAGCTGGGTCCCCATCCATGCCCACCTTCCGGAGCGCCAGGGCGGCTCTGCAGCTCCAGCAGGGCTGCACGGGAGCTGGGAACAGGAGAGCAGCAAGGAGTTACTGGGGTTGATCTCCCTGCTCCCGAGGAGGCAACCAAACATCTCCTGTGTCTGTGTGGTGAGAACACAGCCCAGGACTGCAAACACAGCACTGCAAACACAGCCCTGCAAACACAGCACTGCAAACACAGCCCTGCAAACACAGCACTGCAAACACAGCCCTGCAACCACAGCACTGCAAACACAGCCCTGCAAACACAGCCCTGCAAACACAGCACTGCAAACACAGCCCTGCAAACACAGCACTGCAACCACAGCCCTGCAAACACAGCACTGCAAACACAGCACTGCAAACACAGCCCTGCAACCACAGCCCTGCAAACACAGCCCTGCACTGCAAACACAGCCCTGCAAACACAGCACTGCAAACACAGCCCTGCAAACACAGCACTGCAAACACAGCCCTGCAACTGCAAACACAGCCCTGCAAACACAGCCCTGCAAACACAGCACTGCAAACACAGCACTGCAAACACAGCCCTGCAAACACAGCCCTGCAAACACAGCCCTGCAAACACAGCCCTGCACTGCAAACACAGCCCTGCAAACACAGCCCTGCCAACACAGCACTGCAAACACAGCACTGCAAACACAGCACTGCAAATACAGCCCTGCAAACACAGCACTGCAAACACAGCCCTGCACTGCAAACACAGCCCTGCAAACACAGCACTGCAAACACAGCCACATCCCAGCCCGGCCCTGCTGCTCGGGACGATGGAGATGCAAACGAAGGGAGCAGCTCCGGCTCTGTCCGGCTCGGGGCTGGGCAGGGATTTGTTGTGCTCTGATTGCTGTGGAAAGGACCCACGGGGGCCACAGCTGTGCTGCTTCTGCAGGGTGGGAACGGGAATGGGAATGGGATTGGGATTGAGAATGGGGATTGGAATGGGAATGGGAATGGGAATGGGAATGGGAATGGGAATGGGAATGGGAACGGGAATGGGAACGGGGGTGGGAATGGGGGAATGGGAATGGGAATGGGAACAGGAATGGGAATGGGAACGGGAATGGGAATGGGGATGGGAATGGGAATGGGAAATGGAACAGGAACGAGAATGGGAATGGGGCAATGGGAATGGGAATGGGAACAGGAACAAGAATTAGGAACAGGAATGGGAACGAGGAGTTGAACAGGAATGAGAGAAAGTAGCTGAATGGGAATGGGAACAGATCGAGTGGAATGAGTGGCGAATGGATGGGAGATGGGGATGGAGTGAGGAACTGACTGGGAATGGGAGTGAGGAGTGGGGTCCCTGCAGCCCAAGCTCTGGGAGATGCTCCCCACAGGCAGGAGCTGGCTCTGGCTCCTGGCAGTGGAATCACAGTCAGCTCCTTCCCCAGAAGAACTTGTTACCCGTGACAAGAGCACGAACTGCTCATCACCTGGGATGCTGAGAGCTTTAATTGCTGCTGAGAGGAGACAGTGACAGCCATTTATCCCAAAAAAGAATCCATTGCTCCTGAATGAGATGTTTAGCTGAGAAATGAATGGCAGCTCTGAGAGAGGAGCAGGAGAAAAGTCAGCCAAGGAGGTAAAACAGAGGATGGCAACCAATAAACACCTGGCACAGGCGAGAGGTTCAGGTTCTGCTCTCCAGCGTGGGAGGGTTCTCGCTGTCAGGGGAGGATGCTCTGGTTCTGCAGGAGGATTTATTTCCCAATCCATGGGCTCACAGGCAAAAGTGGGGTTTCCGCTGTTCCCCCAGGATAATACCAATAAAAAATAGAATTAAGCTTCAAATGGAAAGCTTTGTGTTGTGCCAGGATTCACAGACAATAAGCTGTGCCTTCAGCTGGGCCTGAGTTGAATTCCTCTCCATTTTAATTGGTGAAAATGTTTCTTTGAGGGAGAAAGGGAAAGGCACAGGACTCATATTTGACTTGCAAGAGTTGTCCTGGGTACTTCAATAATTCCAAGGACAAGAACAAGACAAGATGAAATAGGAGAGCTCTCCCAAGCAAACAAAATCACACCAAGGAGTTTCTTTTCAAACAGCAGTGTGTTTGCATCTGAAATTCTATTTAGCTCCACCAGACTGACAGATCCTTCCTCTGCTCCTTACCCACAGCTTGTGTTTCCCTCTTGCCCTTTCGATGGAGGAACTCTGTCCCAAATATTTCACTCAGCTGTGTCCCAGCCCAGTGGGTTTCAAGAGGACTCTTTGATTTGTTTGGTTTATTTTCCTTCAGCTCTGCAGGAGCTAAAGGTTGTTCCATGGCCTGTGCCTGCCCTGCTGACAGCTGGGAAAAAGGGCTTGGAAATAAGAAGGAAAGACCAGTGCAGGTGCCTAGATGTACTCCCAGAATAGATTTGGGCTCCTTAGTTCATTTCTGTGCCCAGGCCTGCTAAAAACCCCCTGTCATTTGCTGCCTTCCCTGTAAATCCCAGCTGCCCCTCCAGAGCAGCTGGTCCTGTGCTGTGTCCAGCCCTGTGTCCAGCCTTGTGTCCATCCCTGTGTCCATCTCCGTGTCCATCTCTGTGTCCATCCCTGTGTCCATCCCTGTGTCCATCCCTGTGTCCATCTCTGTGTCCAGCTGTGTCCATCTCCATGTCCAGCCCTGTGTCCATCCCTGTGTCCATCTCTGTGTCCATGTCTGTGTCCATCCCTGTGTCCATCCCTGTGTCCATCTCTGTGTCCATCTCTGTGTCCATCTCTGTGTCCTGTGCTGTGTCCATCCCTGTGTCCATCTCTGTGTCCATCCCTGTGTCCATCCCTGTGTCCATCTCCGTGTCCATCCCGTGTCCATCCCTGTGTCCATCTCCGTGTCCATCTCCGTGTCCATCTCTGTGTCCATCTCTGTGTCCATCCCTGTGTCCCCATCCCTGGGGGATTTCCCAGCCCTGTGCATGTGGCACCTGGGGACAGGTTCAGTGCTGGGGCTGGTTGGACTCAGGGATCTTCGAGGGCTTTTCCACCCTGACCAATCCTGATTCCAAACCTGCAGTGGGAATCAGACCCTTGGGTGCCCCCTGGGGCTGTCCAAGGGTGGGTGCTGGGTTAAACCCCCCAGGGGAGCTGTGCTGGGCCACCCCCATCCCCCAGGGACACCCCGGGAATTGCCTTTGCTGGGAGTTCCCTTTGGGGCAGGAAGGGAAGGAACAGCCCCTGTGCCCCAGGCTCAGCCCCAGGGCTGGGATCCCCCAGGCAGCTGGGACAGGAGCCAGGCCCTGCAGCATCCTCCACCACACCCAGAGCTGCCTGAGCTGGCCCAGGTGTGCTTGGAATTCCAGAACCCTGCAATGGTTGGGCTGGAAAGGTCCTGAAACCCCACCCAGTGCCAGCCCTGCCATGGCAGGGACAGCTCCCACTGTCCCAGTGTCCAGCCTGGCCTTGGGCACTGCCAGGGATCCAGGGGCAGCCCCAGCTGGGAATGCTCTGGGAATTCCAGCCCAGCCCCTGCCCACCCTCCCAGCCAGGAGTTCCTTGCCAGCATATCAAGTGCACACTTCCCTTACTCAGAGCATTATCAAACTGCAATGCTTCCCTGAAATCCTCTGCCACCCTCCCTTGTCACCCTCGGTGTGTTCCCCAGCTGTTCCCCCTGTGACACACCTGTGCCAGCTGTGCCAGCTGTGCCAGCTGTGCCCTGCTGTCCTGCAGAGCACCTGGGCCCGGCTCTCCTGGAGCCTGCCCTGCAGGAGCATTCCATGCTGTTAATTGCCAAAGCTCCCTGCAATTTGCTGCTCATTATTTCTGTTTGCTCCCCTAATTAACGACGGTTTGTGCTCTCTCTGCTGTTCCATGGCTCTCAGCCTCTCTGCTGCTTTCCCCATCTCCTCCTCCCTCAGCATTATCTTTTTGCCCTCCTGGGGGCTCCTTTCCACCTAAACGCTGCCATTTCCAGCACACCGGGTTTTTTTCCACATCTACATCTTTTTTTTTGGGGTTTTTTTTTGGTTGTTGTTGTTGTCCTTTTGATTGCTTTCTCCCCAACTGTTTCTTAAAAACTCCTTGCATTTCTGCTTCCTGGGTGTGCAGAAATTGCCCAATCTACTTGGGTTTGCATTCACAGAAATCACCCGGAGTTTGGGGTGGTTTCATTTGTGCAGACACTTGCAGCTGGTGGTGTTTCAGATCGGGGATGAGGAACCCTGGACATGGAACAAGAGAGTGTTCAGAGACACAAGTGTGTGATCCTCTCCAGAGTGTGGATGTGACAGCTGGATGTGGAGCCCGGGATGCAAAAGCACACTGACCACTTGGAGAGCATCCCCAAAAGTGCCTCTGCAGATCCAGCTGTGACAGCCTCGCTGTCCAGGGCAGCTCCTGGGGTGCCAGCACGGATGGCACTGTCACTGCTCCTGCTGGAGCCAGCTCCAAGCAGCTCCAGGGCACACGTGAGGCACCTTTGGCCACCTCGGGGCTTTCCCAGCTTCTGGAGCCCAGCACTGCTCAAATGCAGCCTGGTGGGGTCAGACTGGCCTGGGCAGCTGGGCTGGGTGTGGGGAGCCCAGCTGTGCCCTGGCAAAGAGCCTCAGAGCCAGGGGTGGGCAGGGATTCCACCTCTGCCCTGGTGCCCTTCCCTCTGCTGGGATCTGCAGGGGCGACAGAGATCCCTTCCCTTCCCTTCCCTTCCCTTCCCTTCCCTTCCCTTCCCTTCCCTTCCCTTCCCTTCCCTTCCCTTCCCTTCCCTTCCCTTCCCTTCCCTTCCCTTCCCTTCCCTTCCCTTCCCTTCCCTTCCCTTCCCTTCCCTTCCTTCCCTTCCCTTCCTTCCCTTCCCTTCCCTTCCCTTCCCTCCCTTCCCTTCCCTTCCCTTCCCTTCCCTTCCCTTCCCTTCCCTTCCCTTCCCTTCCCTTCCCTCCCTTCCCTTCCCTTCCCTTCCCTTCCCTTCCCTTCCCTTCCCTTCCTTCCCTTCCCTTCCCTTCCCTCCTTCCCTTCCCTTCCCTTCCCTTCCCTTCCCTTCCCTTCCCTTCCCTTCCCTTCCCTTCCCTTCCTTCCCTTCCCTTCCCTCCCTTCCCTTCCCTCCCCTCCCCTCCCCTCCCCTCCCCTTCCCTCCTTCCCCTCCCTCCCCTCCCTCCCCCTCCCTCCCTCCCCTCCCCTCCCCTCCCCTTCCCTCCCCTCCCCTCCCCTTCCCTCCCTCCCTTCCCTTCCCTTCCCTTCCCCTCCTTTCCCTTCCCTTCCCTTCCCTCCCCAGGGATGGGCACAGGGCTGGGCACAGCAGGAGCCCCGTGGTGCCCCCGTGGGCTGTGGCAGTCCCAGCCTTTCCCTGGACCAATGTTCAGCATTCCCTCTGCTCCTCTAAAATAATGCAATTCAGCCTCATTTTTGCTGTCAGGACACTTGGTTAGGGGATTTCGTTCTGTCACCTCGGTGTCAGTGTCTGGGGCTCAATAAAACACGGGCACACCCTGGGAGCTGGGAAGGGAGCGGGGCCGGCTCCAGCCTGGCTGGGGCAGGGGGGCACTGCTGGCACCTGCAGGGGCACAGCCCGGAGCAGGGATTGTCCTGGAGCAGGGATCTCTCCTGGCTCAGGGATCTCTCCTGGGGCAGGGATCTCTCCTGGAGCAGGGATCTCTCCTGGAGCAGGGATCTCTCCTGGCTCAGGGATCTCTCCTGGAGCAGGGATCTCTCCTGGAGCAGGGATCTCTCCTGGCTCAGGGATCTCTCCTGGCTCAGGGATCTCTCCTGGAGCAGGGATCTCTCCTGGAGCAGGGATCTCTCCTGGCGCAGGGATCTGTCCTGGAGCAGGGATCTGTCCTGGAGCAGGGATCTGTCCTGGAGCAGGGATCTCTCCTGGGGCAGGGATCTGTCCTGGGGCAGGGATCTGTCCTGGAGCAGGGATCTCTCCTGGCTCAGGGATCTGTCCTGGAGCAGGGATCTGTCCTGGAGCAGGGATCTCTCCTGGGGCAGCGATTTGTCCTGGGGCAGGGATCTCTCCTGGCTCAGGGATCTCTCCTGGAGCAGGGATCTCTCCTGGGGCAGGGATCTCTCCTGGGGCAGGGATCTCTCCTGGAGCAGGGATCTGTCCTGGAACAGGGATCTGTCCTGGAGCAGGGATCTCTCCTGGGGCAGGGATCTGTCCTGGGGCAGGGATCTGTCCTGGAGCAGGGATCTTTCCTGGAACAGGGATCTGTCATGGGGCAGGGATCTGTTCTGGAGCAGGCATCTCTCCTGGGGCAGGGATCTCTCCTGGGGCAGGGATCTCTCCTAGGGCAGGGATCTCTCCTGGAGCAGGGATCTCTCCTGGAACAGGGATCTGTCCTGGGGCAGGGATTATCCTGGGGCAGGGATCTCTGAGCCCTGAG
The DNA here is from genome assembly GCF_022539315.1 of Serinus canaria. Lineage (NCBI taxonomy): Eukaryota > Metazoa > Chordata > Aves > Passeriformes > Fringillidae > Serinus > Serinus canaria. The sequence goes on along the minus strand of NC_066317.1, from coordinate 71,103,867 downwards.
CAGGGAGAGGAGCTCTGACCTGAGCAGGGAGAGGAGCTCTGATCCCTGGCAGAGCTGTGCCCGTGCTGCTGCTCGTGCCCATCTGCTGCTCCCCAGGGTGCTCCTGATGCAAATCCTTCCTGCCATAAAACACACCGTGTGGAGAAGGAACATGTGGGAAATAAACTCTGATTGCCCAAGTGCAGATTTACAGCCTGCACAGAGCCAGCCCCTGCTGCTCAGCACTCAGCCTGTCCAGGGTCTGGGCTGCTGGGGCTCTGCAGGGCCAGGGAAGAACCAATTCTCATCCTCATCCTCATCCTCATCCTCATCCTCCTCCTCATCCTCATCCTCATCCTCCTCCTCATCTTGGGGCTGCTGGGGCTCTGCAGGGCCAGGGAAGGACCAATTCTCCTCCTCCTCATCCTGGGAAGGACCAAACCTCCTCCTGCTCATCCTGGGGCTGCTGGAGCCCGTGCTCCAGAGGCTGTAGGGGATGTGTGGATGGGGTTTGTCACTGGGAACAGCCCCCAGTGCTCCTTGGCGTGGGGCTGGCTCCATGGACAGTGCCCAGACAGGTTCATCTTTGGAGAGGGTGTTTCTGGGTTACCCCAGGTCAGGTCTGAGCCCTGGGTTTGCCATGACCCCTCCTAAACCCAGGATTTCCACAACTGCCCCTGAGCTCCTGAACCTGACCCAGGACTCCTGGTTCCATGGGAAAGAGAGGTTTCCATCCCAGAATGGAATGGAAATCCTTTCCTGGAGTTTGCTGCTGAGCAAGGGTCCCACTTCCAGCTAACTCTGCTCCTCCCAGCTCTGTCTGAGCCCTTGTCCCCTCCAGCCTTCAAACCTGACAGCCTGAAGTGACAGGAGTGTCACTGCTGAGGGGGACCCTGGGATGAGCCCCAGATGCAAAGGAAAATAACCTGGGAAGGATTTCAGAGTGCCCCAAGACCTGATCCTGTAATTCACAGCACCTCCCATCCTTTTCATCTTTTCCTTGTGTCTGTTCTGATACAGATCCCTCAAGGAAAAAATGGAATAAAACACACACACACACACCTTACAGGGCCTGTTGCATCACCAGTGCTTAGCTTGCTCAATTGACTGGAAAATTCAAAATTCACATCCAATTTCACCACTGAAGGGGAAAAACCCATCCCTGTCAAGCGCCTAATACTGGTTAATATTGGTTTCAAAATTGGCTTGGTAAACAAATCAGCAGTGGATCTGCAAGGGGCAGGGGGCACTTCCTGCAGAGGGAACCACAGATCTGTGGCCCTGGTCAACTCCTGGGTGGGGTGCTTGGCTTTTATCCCACCCCAGATTTTATCCCACCCCAGTTTCATCCCACCCCAGTTTTATCCCACCCCAGTTTTATCCCACCCCAGCTCCAGGAGAGGGCAGTGGTTGCTCCCCCCCGGGTCCTTGCCCTCCCCAGGGCACTGTGATCCAGCACAAAACCTTCCAGTTGCCCTGGGCTGGCCTTTTTGGGGTGAGGACAGTGGCCCTGGGCCCTGTGCAGTCCCAGAGCTGGCAGTGGGCTGTCAGGGCACTGGCACCAAGGATGTGTGCTCAGACTGGGGGGCTGAGCTGTCCTTCCCGGGGCTGTCTCTGTGTCCCCCCTGTCACAGTGCCACCGAGGTCACCCCCAGGTGCTGCTGGCTCCTGGCAGGGAGTGGCTGCACTCACTCTTTGAGGTCTTTTCCAGCCCACACAATTCTGTGGTCACACCAAATGTACTTAGAGTGATCATTTCCTTTTCTTTCATGTCAAAAGCAATGCAGGGGAGATGCAGCCCTGTCCCTGCAGGGGTGTCCCCTGCAGCCCTGTCCCTGCAGAGATGTCCCCTGCAGCCCTGTCCCTGCAGGGGTGTCCCCAGCAGCCCTGTCCCTGCAGAGGTGTCCCCAGCAGCCCTGTCCCTGCAGGGGTGTCCCCTGCAGCCCTGTCCCTGCAGAGATGTCCCCAGCAGCCCTGTCCCTGCAGAGGTGTCCCCAGCAGCTCTGTCCCTGCAGGGGTGTCCCCTGCATCCCTGTCCCTGCAGAGGTGTCCCCAGCAGCCCTGTCCCTGCAGAGGTGTCCCCTGCAGCCCTGTCCCTGCAGAGGTGTCCCCTGCAGCCCTGTCCCTGCTGAGGTGTCCCCTGCAGCTCTGTCCCTGCAGGGGTGTCCCCTGCAGCCCTGTCCCTGCAGAGTGTCCCCAGCAGCCCTGTCCCTGCAGAGTGTCCCCAGCAGCTCTGTCCCTGTAAGGTGTCCCCAGCAGCCCTGTCCCTGCAGGGGTGTCCCCTGCAGCCCTGTCCCTGCTGAGGTGTCCCCAGCAGCCCTGTCCCTGCAGAGTGTCCCCAGCAGCCCTGTCCCTGCAGAGATGTCCCCTGCAGCCCTGTCCCTGCAGGGGTGTCCCCAGCAGCCCTGTCCCTGCAGAGTGTCCCCAGCAGCCCTGTCCCTGCAGAGTGTCCCCAGCAGCCCTGTCCCTGCAGGGGTGTCCCCTGCAGCCCTGTCCCTGCAGAGGTGTCCCCAGCAGCCCTGTCCCTGCAGGGGTGTCCCCAGCAGCCCTGTCCTTACAGAGGTGTCCCCAGCAGCTCTGTCCCTGCAGAGATGTCCCCAGCAGCTCTGTCCCTGCTGAGGTGTCCATCCCTGGGGGCCAGGCATGGAGCTCCTGCTGGGCTTTGCTGGGAGGGGTCGTGTGCTCCAAGGAATTTGGGGAGTTCTGCTGCCAGGCTCAGCTGGGTTCCCCCCAACTCCAGGGAGTGTTTGCTGGGGGCTTGGCTCATGTCCTGACAGGCAGATGTGGGGATCTGGGATGTCCAGGGGTGTCTGACCTGAAGGGTCCCTGCATGGAGAGAGTTCCAGGGGGGATTGGAGCAGGAAATCTGGGGAGGGGCTTTGGACAGGGCCTGCAGAGACAGGAACGGCTCCCACTGTGGGGTCAGATGGGATTTGGGGCAGGGATTCCTGGCTGGGAGGGTGAGAGGCCCTGGCACAGGTGCCCAGAGCAGCTGGGAATGCCCCTGCATCCCTGGCAGTGCCCAAGGCCAGGCTGGACACCGGGGCTGGAGCACCTGGGACAGTGGGACAGTCCCTGGGACAGTGGGACGGTCCCTGGGACATTGGAAGGTGTCCCTGGGACAGGGGGAGGTGTCCCTGGGACAGTGGGACAGTCCCTGGGACAGGGGGAGGTGTCCCTGGGACAGGGGGACAGTCCCTGGGACAGTGGGACAGTCCCTGGGACAGTGGGACGGTCCCTGGGACATTGGAAGGTGTCCCTGGGACAGGGGGAGCAGTCCCTGGGACATTGGAAGGTGTCCCTGGGACAGGGGGAGGTGTCCCTGGGACAGTGGGACAGTCCCTGCCATGGCAGGGCTGGGATGAAATTGTCTTTAGGGCTCCAAAGCTCCAGTGCCTGCAGCCCATGGAAGCTGTGCCCCCTGAGCCCTGTGGGTGATGTCCAGCCCCTGCCCTGTCCTGGGTCACCTTCAGCCCCCTCCCACAGAAATGCTCCTGGTCAGGGGCTGGGGCAGAGCCTCCCCCTCCCACCCCTCTGTCAGAGCCGAGACTGGAGGGAGGAAAGGGAAATTCCAGGGGGGGATTTTGAGCTGTCTGGCACCTCCAGCCCAGGCTTTTATTGGGAGGAATCGGGGAAGACACCAAGGACAAGGTGTGACCACCAGAAGGGACCTTTTTCCATCAAGGAGCAGCTGTGAGCAGCAGCTGTGGTGACAAAAGGCTGTTTGAGTCCATAGCTGTTCCCATCTAAATGCAAATGCTGCCACAGCCCTGGGCTGGCAGGCAGTGCTGCATGCCCTGGCTCAGGCTGGCACATCCTGGATCCTGCTCCTTCCACAGCCTGGGGACACCCAGAGAGGGGACACGGGTCATGGGGCATCCCCAGCTGTGCCCCACACCACCCAGAGAGGGGACACGGGTCATGGGGCATCCCCAGCTGTGCCCCACACCACCCAGAGAGGGGACACGGGTCATGGGGCATCCCCAGCTATGCCACACACCACCAGAGTGGGGACACGGGTCATGGGGCATCCCCAGCTGTGCCACACACCACCCAGAGAGGGGACACGGGTCATGGGGCATCCCCAGCTGTGCCCCACACCACCCAGAGAGGGGACACGGGTCATGGGGCATCCCCAGCTGTGCCCCACACCCTGTGCCCCAGCCTTTGTCCTCTCCTGTGACCTCCTGGTTTAGGGAGCCTTCTCTGCCTCTGTCCAGGGAACTGGGCCGGGCAGTGCCAGGGGAATGTGGCACCCAGGCTGAACGGAGCCCAGTCTGTCAGCCCTGGCTGGGGACAGGCCCAGGTGCTCTCACGGGCACAGCCCTTCCAGCAGTGCAGCCCCCGTGGCAGCAGGGAGGTGGAGGGGATGCAGCCTGGGAAGCTTTGACCATCCTGTGGGAAGACAAGAGAGCCTGCATGGAGTCAGCGTTGATTTGGGACCACACTATGGCAAAGGATTTGTGAAGAGGGGAAAAAATCCTGTCTGTAAAATATCATTTCAGAAAGTCACCACAAGAGCCACTGAACAGCCCAGCCAGGTGAGCTCAGGGCCAGGCAGGGCTCAGGAAGGGGCTTCCCAAAGGGAGCTGCTGGAATTCCCTTTGCCCTGCCCATCCCGGGAGCTGCAGTGGGGCTGCTCAGCCCTGGGCAGAGCCTTCATTTCTGCAGGCAGGGAGCAGGACCTGCTCAGCCCTGGGCAGAGCCTTCATTTCTGCAGGCAGGGAGCAGGACCTGCTCAGCCCTGGGCAGAGCCTTCATTTCTGCAGGCAGGGAGCAGGACCTGCTCAGCCCTGGGCTCTGCTGCTTTGGGCACAGCTCTGCAAGGGTGTGCTGCCCTGCCAAATCCATCTGCAGCTCCTTCCTGCCCCTGCTGTCCCTGTCCCTGTCCTGTCCCTGTCCTGTCCCTGTCCCCCGGGGCTGGCTCTGTGTGTCCCCACTGCCTGTCCCTGACCCATCCATCCCTGCAGGCTCAGCCCTGTGTTCCCAGCCATGGTTCCTGCTCTGCTCCCCCAGTTTGGCCCACAGGAGCCTGGGGCTCCCTCCTGGTGTTGCAGGGCTACCAGCACCCCTGGCTGCTGCTGTTCTTTCCCTGCCAGGGTGTGCAGTGCCCGGGTGACAGCTCTGAGCTGCAGGCCCAGTGTCCTTGGCAGGAGAAGGGGCAGGGCTGGCCCGAGCTGGGGCAGCTGCTGTGCCCATCCTTGCTGGGCTTTGTTTGACTCCTGGCTCGTGTCTGAGCTGGGATGCAGATCTTTACCCAGCCCCTCTCCCAGGCCCAGCCAGCTCAGCCTTCAGCCATTCCCAGTCCGTGGGTTTGCTGGGGGAGCTGGGATTGTTCTCCTGCACACAAAGAGAGAAGATAACACTGCTGGATGTTTGGCTTGGCACACACTCGCTACCTCAGCAGGAAAATTGCCTGGGCAGGCAGGAGCCAGGATGCTCCAACAGCCCATGGCTAATGCAGCAGCACGGATTCACCTCCGTGGGATAATCAGCAGCCTCCAGAAAGGAGTTCATGAGACGCTGGCCCCAGGGATTATATTTATCTTCTGAGCACAAGCACACACAGGCACCGAGCTGGTGTTTGGCAGGGCTCTGTCAGCCCTGCTGGTCCTGGCTGAAAATGGGAAAGGTTCTGCTGGCACAGAGACGTGCCCACCCCGTGGGCTGGGGGTGGGCTGGGGCTGGGCCCTGCAGGGACCTGCCAGTGTCACCCCCAGGGCAGTGCTGGCTCCTGGGGCTGTCAGACAGAGGGACACTGGGGGCACTGGTCCCACCGTTCTCCTGACCCCCTTCCTTCCCTTCCTGACCCCCAGCAGCCCTCTCACGGCCTGCCACGGGCACAGGACAGGGTGGGTGTCACCCCGAGGGTCCCTGCCCAGGGGCTCCTGCAGCTGAGTCCTCCCTGCAGGAATGGGGAGCTCAGCAGCAACCCCAGAACACACAGGGAGCCCCAGCTGGTTTGGGCTGGCAGGAACCCCAAAGATCCCCCCCTCCAGCCCTCTGGCAGGGATGGAATCCTCCCTGGTGGTCTGTGAGCCGAGTTTGACTCAGCCAGAGAGTTTAAAGGGACTGCAGGGCTGAGACCCCACAGAGCCCAGAGCCCAGCTGTGCTGCTCAGCCCAGCCCTGGCCTGGTGGGCAGGGCGTGAGAGCCTTCAGAAGGGGGGCAGGGACAGAGGAGCCTGCAGGGAGCCAAACCAAAACCTGGAGAAGAGGACAATCTCAGGGGCACACCGTGGGGACAGGCTCTGCTGATGGAATGGGTGTAACTCATGGTCCAGGGCCACAGCCACGGACAGAGCTGGCCAGGAGCTGGGCCACTGTCACCTGTGAACTGTCCCTGCCATGCAGGGTGGGGCTGGGGACACGGAGAGCAGCAGGAGGGGATGCCTGTGCTGCAAGGTACTGTGTGAAACCATGGAATGTCCCGGAGACCCAGCAGCCCAGAACTGCTGAGCTGTGGAGGGGTCACAGCCTGGAGAACACCAGCCCTGGAGGTGTCACAGCTGGGAACACCAGCCCTGGAGGGGTCACAGTTGGATGAACACCAGCCCTGGTCCCTCTGTCCCTATTCCCTGTTTTTCCCAGTCTGTCCCTATTCCCTGTTGTTCCCAGTCTGTCCCTATTCCCTGTTTTTCCCAGTCTGTCACTAGTCCCTGTTTTTCCCAGTCTGTCCCTATTCCCTGTTGTTCCCAGTCTGTCCCTATTCCCTGTTGTTCCCAGTCTGTCCCTATTCCCTGTTTTTCCCAGTCTGTCCCTATTCCCTGTTTTTCCCAGTCTGTCCCTATTCCCCATTTTTCCCAGTCTGTCCCTATTCCCCACTTTTCCCAGTCTGTCCCTATTCCCCATTTTTCCCAGTCTGTCCCTATTCCCCACTTTTCCCAGTCTGTCCCTATTCCCTGTTGTTCCCAGTCTGTCCCTATTCCCTGTTTTTCCCAGTCTGTCCCTATTCCCCACTTTTCCCAGTCTGTCCCTATTCCCTGTTTTTCCCAGTCTGTCCCTATTCCCCACTTTTCCCAGTCTGTCCCTATTCCCTGTTTTTCCCAGTCTGTCCCTATTCCCTGTTTTCCCAGTCTGTCCCTATTCCCCACTTTTCCCAGTCTGTCCCTATTCCCTGTTTTTCCCAGTCTGTCCCTATTCCCTGTTGTTCCCAGTCTGTCCCTATTCCCCACTTTTCCCAGTCTGTCCCTATTCCCCACTTTTCCCAGTCTGTCCCTAGTCCCTGTTTTTCCCAGTCTGTCCCTATTCCCTGTTTTTCCCAGTCTGTCCCTATTCCCTGTTTTTCCCAGTCTGTCCCTATTCCCCACTTTTCCCAGTCTGTCCCTGTTCCCAGCTGTGTTTCACACCTGGCAGTGGAGCCCTGCTCCTCTCAGCACAGGCAGGGGTGGCCAATGCTCCTTTGGGCTGGGATTCCTCCTCCCCTGACCGTTCTGGCCCCCAAGGCCCTGGCCCAGGGTGCCCAGAGCAGCCGTGCTGCCCCAGCCCTGGCCGTGCCCCAGGCCTGGCTGGACACCTGGCCCAGTGCAAGGTGTCCCTGCCCACGGGGACTTTCAGGGTCCCTTCAAAGCCAAACCATTCCATGGTTCTCTGGAAAGACTCCCTGGATTTACTGGATTTACTGACACCAGGCCAAGAGAAGGGAGACAGTTCCTGGAACAGCAAAGCCCGAGTGTGTCCTTGCCCAAGTACAAACTTGGGAGCCCTGCTCTAAATTTAACTCATTGATATTTTTTAATGCAAAAAGCCACATGGATCCTCTTTACAAGCAGCACCAGCACACAAAAATATCATAAAAAAGCAACATTAAAAATAAACAAAAAGACAAAGCAAAACATAACTGTGCAAATAAATAACCCTTTGCAATTTGGATATTTTACGGTGAGGGAAACACTCTGAATATCTAATCCAGCAGTTCTATTGCCAAGGAAATGTCACATAAAACCAGAAGAATCATAGCACAGATCAGGGAGATAAAAAAGGACAACACAATCTAATCAGATGTGACAGATGCAGCCCAATTCCACATAACAGCCAGAGCCAGCGGGGATTTGTTGGGGATGTGCCCCTTGCTCCTTCCCAACCTTCTCCTCTCCTTCCAATATTCAATCCTGGCTTCAGCCAAAGGGAAAATAAATCTCATTTTAAAGCTCTCCAGAGGTGTCTGAGCTGTTCATGAGCAGAGCACTGAGAGCTGGGGGGCTGGGAAGGGTCTGAAAATCCCAGAAGGGCAGAGCAGGGTGGGCTGGAAGGACCTCAGAGCTCACCCTCCCAGCCTGCCCGGGCAGCACACCTGGCTCTGGATCCTCCTGGCCTGCAAGCCAGCAGTGCTTGGAGAGTGGCACCTGCCTGGCCTTGCTCTGGGCTGCTGGCAGGGAGCTCCAGTCCCAGCAGTGCCACAGCTCCCGTGGCCATCAGTGCCCCCGGCCCTGCAGGTGACAGGGACAGGCTGGAGCGGGGTGGCCTCAGCCCTGAGCTGGGCTGGGAGAGCCATTCCCAGGCCCTGGGGCTCCACTTCCCTCCTGATTGATCCCTGCAGGCTCCCCAGGGAACGTGGGGGATGGCCTGTGAGACACCTGAGTGTGCCCAGCCTTCCCCTGGCCCTGCAGGGCTTGGAAAACACCTTCAGTATGAGAGGGAGACCTGGAGGGGATGTGTGGAGGTGTCTGTGTGTCCCTGTGTGTGTCTGTGTGTCCCAGGGTGGGATGGAAGCTGTGGGATCAGTGTGCTCTGCCCCAGGGGTGCAGGCTCTCCCAGCTGTGTCCCAGGGTGGGATGGAAGCTGTGGGATCTGTGTGCTCTGCCCCAGGGATGCAGGCTCTCCCAGCTGTGTCCCAGGGTGGGAAGGGGATGGAAGCTGTGGGATCTGTGTGCTCTGCCCCAGGGATGCAGGCTCTCCCAGCTGTGTCACATCCCCAGTGAGTTCCAGGGGGATCCTGGGGCTCCCCAGCCCTGCAGCCTGGGCTGCTGAAGGAGCAGCTGTGCCCACAGCACTGCCAGCCCTTCCCAGCACCCTGAGTTCAACTGGCAATGATCGCTGCAGGTGACACAAACCCCCAGGTGGGTGGGGACACCTGAGCTGTGGGGCTGGGGGGGTGTGTGGCCCAAGGCCAGGCACCCCAAAGGGCAGGGATGGATCCAGGGCCAGAACCCCACAGAGCAGGGATGGATCCAGGGCCAGGAACCCCTCCAGGAACCCCACAGGACAGGGATGGATCCAGGACCAGCACCAAAGGCAGGGACGGTCCAGGGCCAGGAACCCCAAAGGCAGGGATGGATCCAGGGCAGGAACCCACAGGGCAGGGATGGATCCAGGGCCAGGAACCCAAAAAGGGCAGGGATGGATCCAGGGCCAGGAACCCCTCCAGGAACCCCACAGGGCAGGGATGGATCCAGGGCCAGGAACCCAAAGGGCAGGGATGGATCCAGGGCCAGCACCAAAGGCAGGGATGGATCCAGGGCCAGGAGCCCCACAGGGCAGGGATGGATCCCCAGGCTCCTGAGAACAGGGAAGGTTCCAGGACCACAAACACTTTTCCAGATCCAGGGCTGGTGTTTGCACATGGGGCATGGGCAAAGGTCTCTGCCACAAGAGAGAGAGCACCCATAGGAAAAGGGATGGATCCACAAGCTGTGCTGGATATGAATTTATGTTTGGGCATGAGTTCCTTCTGCCCAAGCCCTTACAGGAGCCCTCAGCTGGCAGCAGACCATAGCAGGAATATTTCAGCAGTGGGTGCACCCACTTTCAGCACTTCACATGATTATGCTTTTCTTTTTCCTTCCCTCTCTGTAATTAATTTGTGGAAACTCTTGTAATTACAGAGGAAAGCTGAAAAGTGAGGCCTCAAGCAAGTTAAATATGAGCAGCCTGATGAGCAACACACACTCTGGGTCTTGGTAAAAAGCCTTTAACCTTAAGCTGGTGATTTGGGAGAGGATGGTGGCTCTTGTGTTTCTGTTCTGCTGGTGGCACCAATTTCCTCAGCACAGGATCTGCTTGGGCCCTGATGAGTGAAAAGACCTTTTCAGGCTCAAAAGCACCCCTGCTTTCCTCCTAAATACCAGTTTGGGGAGGAGGAGATGGAGCAGCATCACAGCCCATTTGTGCAGCTTGAGGAGGACACGTGGTAACACCTTGTTCCTTCAATTAGAGCAGGAATTAATGAGAGCAGGGGGAGAGCTCAGGGCAGAGAAAGGAACAGCCACAGAACCCTGGTGAGCAGAAACCCTGTCCTGCATCCACCTGCCCAGGTGAGCAATGCCCTGTCCTGCACAGCACCCACCTGCCCAGGTGAGCAATGCCCCTGTCCTGCACCCACCTGCCCAGGTGAGCAATGCTCCTGTCCTGCACCCACCTGCCCAGGTGAGCAATGCCCTGTCCTGCACAGCACCCACCTGCCCAGGTGAGCAATGTCCCTGTCCTGCACCCACCTGCCCAGGTGAGCAATGCTCCTGTCCTGCACCCACCTGCCCAGGTGAGCAATGCCCTGTCCTGCACAGCACCCACCTGCCCAGGTGAGCAATGCTCCTGTCCTGCACCCACCTGCCCAGGTGAGCAATGTCCCTGTCCTGCACAGCACCCACCTGCCCAGGTGAGCAATGTCCCTGTCCTGCCCAGGTGAGCCCAGTCCTACACACCACCCCCAGGTGAGCAATGCCCCTGTCCTGCCCAGCACCCACCCGAGGGCTCGGGACAATTCCCAGAGATCCAGAGTGAACCTGGAGGAGTGTCCAGGGCAGCAGGGCTGCAAACCCAGAGCTGCCCTCCTCACTGTAATTAGGCTCTGAGCTTTAAGTGCCCTTTCAGAGCCCACGGCACCTCCCCCAGAGCCTTTAGAGGCTCCTTGTGAACAGAACTCTGCCTTTGTGTGAGAGCAGCCCACAGCACAATTAAATCCGTGCTGGTCACTTTTCAGCCTCCATTGGCAGGAAAATGCTGCAAATGTCAGGCAGGAATGAGCCCCGGGTGGTGTTTTGTGGGCCCGAGGAGGAGGAGGAGGAGGGCTGGTGGGGGGGCAGACTGCAGAGCTGGAATTGCAGCAGAGGGCAGGCAGGGTGGGCACATCCAGCAGCACAGGGGCTCTGGGAGGGCGATGGAGCAGAGCTGCTGCTTCTCTGCCCAGAGCAGGGCACAGGGCGAGGGGGCCCTGCAGGGTCCCCTGTCCCTCGGGAGGGGAGGTCAGCACCTGTCCCCAGTGGGACCCTGCTGGGGAAGGTGAAACAGGAAAGCCTTAGCAATGTGATTGCCTGGCAAAAGATTCTGAGAAAGATATGGAAAGATATGGAAACTGTGAGTGAGATTGAAATGAAAACAAGCTCTGAGATCCCTCAGTTACTGAACACCTGGAGACAATGGTGTGGCCAGCTGGAGGTAATCCCCTTTGGATGGAACAACACCCTCTGCTTGCAGGCAGCTCCAAGGGGCAGAGCAGACCCCGCTGGCTGGGCAGGAGGGCCCAAAGAGGAGTTTTTAGGGTTTAAAATGGAACACAGGGTGGTGATGTAATGATTCTTATGGGCTGTGTGTAAATGCTGTAGGATTTGTGTCTTGGACTGGATTGGTGAGTGAGAATTAGAATGTTCAGCACAGAAGAAGATTTATGGTATTGTAATGGAACTTCACTCTCTCTTTACCACACTCTTGCCTTCTCTCTCTTTACCTCTCTCTCCCTCTCTGGGCCCTGCTCTGAGCTGTGCCTGGCAGCTCCCAGCAGGGCCCTGCCCCTGGCCCTGTGCAATAAACCCCAAGTTCCAGACCTGGCTCCAGAGATCTCTGCTCCCCATCCGTCCCCACCATCCCACCCCCGGCGTTCCTACAGCATCCCCCCTCCCTTCCTCTGCTGTCTTTGGTGCCCAGGGCAGCTCTGGTGGGCCCTGGTGCCCCTCCTGCCCCTATCCCGGGGAGGGCACCCTGGGCTGGCACACCCCGGGCTGGCACACCCCGGGCTGGCACTCCCTGGGCTGGCACACCCTGGGTCGGGCCTCCTGGCAAAGGCTGCTGTGCACCCAGGGCTGCCCTGGCCCTGCAGAGCCTCGGGGTGCCACTGTCCCCTCCTATGCAGATGGGGCAGGTGGCACAGGCTCCCTGACTGGGTCTGGCTCAGCCTCCCCAGTTCCTGCCCTCCCTGCTGATGGGACGCTGCTCTTTAAAGGTGGCAGAGCCAGAAAATCCCACAGAGGGACCCTAAACCCAACCAGCTCCAGCCCCTGCAGGGCAGGGACACCTCCTGCAGCCCAGGCTGCCTTCCAACCCAAACTGTTCTGGTTTTATCATTCCCAGCTGCCCTTGGAATCTGGGCTATGCCCAGCCAGGAGCCTGGGGAGCAGTGACAGAGCCCTGTGAGCCACCCTGGGGCTGGGACAGAGCCCTGTGAGCCACCCTGGGCTGGAACAGAGCCCTGTGAGCCACCCTGGGCTCGGTCTCAGCTGCCATTTGGGCTGAAACCCTGCACAAGTGGGAGGCTCAGGTGCTGCAGCCTGTGGGCAGAGGAGGGCCCTGTCCTGTGCTGCTGCCTGTCTGTAACACCTGCAGGGACAGCCAGAAAAGCAAAGAAAAGCAAAGCAAAGCAAAGCAGTGCAGGTCCCAGAGCAGGGCACTGCCCGCAGGCTGCACCCCCAGCTCTGCAGGGCAGGGCAGGAGAAGGGCATTGCTGGTGCCAGGAGCTGTCCCTGGGAGCAGCACTCCTCTGTCCATGCTGAATCAACCTGACCCACCTTCACCTGCTCAGGGATGGGTGGCAGCTGGGAGGGAGCCCAGCCACAGGCACGGGGGGGTGGAGATGCCTCAGTTATCAGGGCTGTGACACTCACAGGTGGCAGGAGAGCACCTGCAGGGCCCTGTTCACAGCCCAGGAACCTGCAGAGCTCCCTGGCACAGCAGGGCCCTCCTGGCTCCCTCTGTGTCCCCATGGATGCACATCCACCTGGCCTTGCATGGGATCTCAGGCTTCCCACAGAGCCACAGCAGGGTCTGGGTTGCAAAGGCCCCTAAAGACAATTTAATTCCACCCTGCCATGGCAGGGACACCTCCCAGCCTGCTCCAACCCAGTGTCCAGCCTGGCCTTGGGCACTGCCAGGGAGCCAGGGGCAGCCCCAGCTGCTCTGGGCACCCAGTGCCAGGGCCTGCCCACCCTGCCAGGGAACAATTCCTGCCCAAAATCCAATTCTTCTGCCAGGGACTCCAAAAAAGCAAGGCTGGGAAAAGAGAGTTTCTGTGTTTTGCACAAGCTCCCAAGGCAGTAAAATCCCTCCAGGGGCTCAGGGCTCCCAGCAGGGCTGGGGCTGCACTCAGAGCTGCTAACTGGGGATGACACCACTGTCAGCTCCCATCAGGATTAGGGGAAAGGCTTTATCAGGCACACTGCTGCTGCTGTCGCTGCCTAATGTTATTTTCAGTGCCTCCTTCTCCACACAGGAGACCTCTGAAGGACAAGGACTGCTGGTCCGGGCTGGAACCGCTGGGCTCCTGGCTGGCTGCTGACACCAATCCTCTCCTCACAAAGGGAGCTCCCCCTGCAGGGCTCCCGTCCTGCTTCTCCACTGTCTCCTGGTCATCCCATTTCCTGCCAGCGTGTTTCCACACTTGTTAAACTGCTGTTTCTCTCAGCAGGCTCTGGGACTCTGCTCTCTGAGAGGTTCCCCTGTGCTGGGCAGAGCTGGGACCCACCTGGGGCAGGGCAGCTTTTCTTGGGCTAAAACCCAGAGAGGGTCACTGGATCCCCGTGAAGGGACGGCTGCTCACAGCCCCTGGGGATGTGCTCACAGGCTGGGTAACCCCTGTGCAGCACACACTGATCCCAGGCCTTCCCAGCTGGAAATGCAGCCCTGCATCCCGAGCTGCTCCCTTCCCTCAGGCACTGCAGCACCAGGTGCCTCCAGCCCGGCTGCCCCAGAGCCACCAGGAGCGCCTGGAGCTGCTGGGCCCTGCTGTCCTGCTGTCCTGCTGTCCTGCTGTCCTGCTGCCCTGCTGTCCCGCTGCCCTGCTGCCCTGCTGTCCTGCTGCCCTGCTGCCCTGCTGTCCTGCTGCCCTGCTGTCCTGCTGTCCTGCTGTCCTGCTGTCCTGCTGCCCTGCTGCCCTGCTGCCCTGCTGCCCTTCTGCCCTTCTGCCCTGCTGTCCTTCTGCCCTGCTGCCCTGCTGTCCTGCTGTCCTGCTGCCCTGCCCTGGGAGCTGTCCCCATCCTGAGGCAGGATGTCACCATGATATTTTCTAAAAATCCTCTTTGCCCAGGATTTTCTCCTAGGAAGCTGAGAAGCCTCAGAGAGGAATGCAAACAATAATTTAATTATCTGATTGCTGCTCCTGTGTCTGCTGCTTTGGGATGTGGCCTGGACATTGTTTACCAACAGGGGAGTGTTTGATTGGTTCCATGGGAATGGTTTTTCATTAATGGCCAACCCCAGTCCAGTTGTGTCAGACTCTGAGTCAGTCACAAGTTTTTGTTCTTCATTCTTGTGAAGCCTTCTGACGTCTCCTTTCTCTTTCTTTAATATAGCTTTAGTCTAGTATTCTTAGAATAGAATAGAATAGTATCATATAAACTAATAACTCAGCCTTCTGAGAACTTGGAGTCAGGTTCCCATCTCTGACCTTGTCCTGGGACCCTGACACACCCCAGCAGGAGTCCCCCCTGGCAGGGCAGCCCCAGCCCCTCATTCTGGGCTCGCTGAGCGTGGCTGCTCAGCGCTGCTGGGATGGGAAGGGCAGCCTGATTGCTTCTGACAGGAGCAGTTTTTCCTCTCTGTTCCCATTACAAACACCCTCTGCCCTGGCACTTGGCCATCTGGGAGAGTTATTCTGGCTCTCAGCCTCGGCGTGGGAGGTGCTGAGTGCTGGGCTGCCCGTGCTGGGGAGAGCTGGGCTGCCCGGTAGAACAGAGCTGGAAATGCTCATGCAGATGGATTAGAGGATGTTTCCATTAAAATCCTGCCTGCCTTTCCACTCTGCAGCATAAATAATGGTGGTGTGAGTGTCAGGATGCTGAAGGCTTAGCAGAAATACTCTCTAGGCTTTGGCAAAACTCTTATCCCTGTTTAGCAGAGCAGGCAGCTGCTCTGATGGGCAGAGCTGGAAGCTGAGTCCCAGAATCCCAGAATGGTTTGGGTTGGAAGGGCTAAATCCCACCCAGTGCCACCCCTGCCGTGGCAGGGACACCTCCCACCACCCCAGGGTGCTCCAGCCCATCCAGCCTGGCCTTGGGCACTGCCAGGGATGCAGGGGCAGCCCCAGCTGCTGGGGTAACAGCAGTAAAACACTGCAGGGAGTTGGAGTGAGCTGAAAACAGGGAGTGGGGGCAGAAAAGCAGCAGCAGCAGCTTTGAGATGCACACTTTGGGAAGCAGAGTGTGTGGAAGAACCCAAGGCAGGCAGGGATTAGGACCTGGCAGGCAGGGATGGCAGAACACCCTCAGAACAGAGTGACACAAGGACAGAGGGTGACAGGCCCTGGGAGGAAATGCAGCTCCCAGCAGCAGCTGCTGGCAGGGTTTGGGCAGAGCAGGGACACCCACAGCTCCCCTGCTCAGGGTCCCAGTGCCCTCCAGCTCAGCACAGCCCCATCCCAGCACGTGGCACCCCTGCCTCCCCAGCTCCTGAGCCCCACCTGCCCAGAGAGGATGGAGCCATTGCAGACTTGCCCAAACCGAGTCCTGGGGGTTGGCATTCAAGGGTGGAGCCCTCCAGAGCCAGGAGAGGAGCGGTGCTGTGCCAGGGCCAGCAGGAGGGTTACAAGCACCACAGGACTCTGCTTTTGCCTGCACGTCTGTCTGAGCTGGAAGCAAACCTGCCCCGAGCAGCAGCAGCAGCAGCAGCAGCAGCAGCAGCAGCAGAGCTCAGGCTGCAAAGGCCAGCCCTGGGCCAGGCTGGCTGGGCACTCTGCACCCCCTCCCTGCACACCCCCAGCAAGCTCTGGCAGTGATCCCACCCTGCTCTTCCCATTTGCTCCCTGCTGCAGAGCACCAGAGAGAGAATTTCCAGAGCAAAAGCCCCCCCCAGGACTCAATGGATCCTGGCAGTCCCAGAGATGCTCCTTTAACCTGGCTCTGCAGACAGCTGGGCAGGCTCTGAGGGGAGGCCAATCCAGGGGAAACACCTGTGTGGGAGCTCTGGGATGATCTGGTGTGAGCTCTGCACAGTCAGGAGTGCTGCAGGTAAGCTCTGTGCAGTGCTGGGATGCTGAGCTGCAGGCACCTGTGCCTGCTCTGGGGTAAAACCCCTCTTTGCACAGCACAGATCAGCTCCTTGGCTCCTCAGCAAAGCTTTAAACATGAATTAAAGCAGTTTTTCACTTGTGAAATCAGAGCTCATCGGCAGATCTTGGACACAGGGTGGGTTTTGGTCACTCTTCTGCACTTTATCAACCCCAAGCTCAGCTTAGGAGGGGCCTTGCAGGGCAATTTTCACTTGGTGGGACAGGTCCTTTCCTCCTGCCACAGCACTCAGGGAGAGGAGCAGCCTTGGCACACTGAGGGAGGATCTCAGGGTGCCCAAGGGCTGCCTTGTCCTGCCCTGGAGGTGACTTGGCCATGCCAGGACCACAACAAGGGCCAGAGTGTCCCTGTGGAGGTCCCAGCAGCAGAACCCTCCCTGGGCTGGGTGTCAGCAGGGTGAAGGCACGGGAGTGAAGGGGGAGCCTTTGGGGGCTGGGAAATGCCTGCACGCTGCTGGTCAGGGACATCAGGGCTGGGTGCTGGCACTGTGTCAGGACATTGTCCTGGTGCTGCCAGGATCTCCCAGAGCCCAGAGGAAAGTGCTGGGGGAATATTTCTGTCAATATTTCCCACTCAGAGCAAAATCCTTTTGCCATCACTGCAAGGACTGTAACAGAGAAGTGGAAAATCTCTCCATCTGCCCAGCCAAATCTCTCATCTGCCTTTCCTCCTTCCTGACAAGGATTGCAGGGGATGTTTGTGAGTCTGGCCTCAGAGCACCTCGGTGATCTGAGGCTGCTTTCTCCTTCTGGATGAAGGGAGAGAAGCCCTGGGGTGAGGAAGGGCTGGATCTCCACCAGCCCCTTTGAAGGTCTGGCTCTTCATGTCACAGCAGGACTTGCCAGATGCCTTGTGGTCAGGAACAAATCTGGCTCTTTTTTTTTTTTTTGGTGCTTCTAACAGGAACAGAGCTCTTTGAAATCTCTGGCCTGATAAAACTTGTTAAAAAATCACATGGGCAGCCTGAGTCAGAGCCATGGTTTTTAACTCTTTCCCAAATCCAGCCACTGAGGAGGGACAATTCTCTGTCTGGGAAGATCTGCCTGACTCCTCATCAGCCACAGGCAGGAAAAGGGGTCCTGTCTGAGCAGGGAAGGGAATATGGAGCAGGTTTCCCCTGCTGAGCCCACCCTGCACCCCCAGCTGCTGGGGGACATCTCACAGAGTGGAAGGGATCTCAAACCCCATCCAGTCCCAGTCCCTGGGCAGGGACACGTCCATCTGAACAGATGTAGGGGAGCCAGGCTGAGTGACCCCAGCCTGAGCTCATCTCCCCAGCCTTGCCCTTCTCTCCGCAGGTGATGATGTCCCTCAAAGCCTGGGAGGAGTTTGCAGCAGTTTAAAGGGTTCCTGAGCTTCAAAGTGCCAAAATTCGACCTGTGAGCCCTCACTGTGGAGCTGATTTTCCTTTAAATCTTGGAGCTTCTTGAAGTCAAGAAGAAAACAGGAGCACCAATGTTTCAGGGGGTAAAAAGATGGATTCTGGTCATTGTACTCTGCTGGACTGCCATGGATTCTGGGGAAGTAAAGAACATTTCCCAGCCCTGGCAGTGCCCAGGCCAGGCTGGGCACTGGGAGCAGCCTGGGACAGTGGGAGGTGTCCCTGCCATGGCAGGGCTGGCATTGGCTGGGCTCTGAGGCCCCTTCCCACCCAAGCCATGCCAGGATTCCACCATCCCATGCAGGATCACTGGCTGGAAGCCTGGGGACCATCCCTGTGTGAAACTGTGCTCAAAGCCAGGCTGGGAGCCGTGCTTGAGCCATTCCCTGGTGCCCAGATTTCCAGCTGGGCCATCCAACAAGGGAGATTTCTGCACCAAGAACTGCCCCTGTCCTCTCCATCCATGGCGAGGCTCTGGCCCACATTCCTCTGGAGACAGGAAGGTGTCAGATGTGCCAAGGATTGAGAACTCTGGAGCCCTTAGGAGGGCAGGACGTTGGCAGTGCTGCAGGAGAGGATCTCATCTGCTGTGTGACAGCTCAGTGGGAGCTGGCACCACAGCCAGAGCCAGGCTTGGCAGGGACATGTGCTTCTGCAAGAGGTTTAACTCCCTGAAGGCTGTGCCAGCCTGGGTGACAGGGACAAGGGTCAGCAGAGGGGGCCTGTGCAGCCACCCTGACTCCCTGGAAAAGAGGAATTCACTTCCTCCCCTGACTGTGATATGGGTTTGTGAGGAGAGGTTTCTGTAGGACAAGTGTGGATCTGCACAGCACCCAGAGCTGCCTTGGCACTGTGGGGTCACTGCTGGGCTGATCTGCATGGGAGAGTAAAGCCAGAGGTGGGAATCCAGGTCACAGGCACTTACCCATCCTAAAACATTTCTGGGTCTGGAGAGGCAGTTAGCTGGCCCAGCAGATGGAGAATCATGGAATGATCTGCGTTGGAAGAGACCTCAGAGCCCACCTGGTGCCACCCCTGCCGTGGCAGGGACACCTCCCACTGTCCCAGGCTGCTCCAGCCCCAATGTCCAGCCTGGCCTTGGGCACTGCCAGGGATCCAGGGGCAGCCACAGCTGCTCTGGGCACCCTGTGCCAGGGCCTCACCCTCACAATAAAGATTTTTTTTCCCACCTACTCCTTTCCAGTTTAAAGCCATCCCCCTGGTCCTGTCACTCCATGAACCCTAAAGGTTGGAAATCACCTTGGAAACCCCCAAGTCCAGCCCTGAGCCCACCGTGTTCAGCACTGCCCAGGTCCCCAGGTGCCACATCCACAGGGACAGCTCCAGGGATGGTGACTCCAGCACTGGACACACTGTTCCAATCCCTGCCCACACTTTGCAGGAAGGGGTTTTCCTAATATCCACCCTAACCCATCCCTGGGGCTACCTGGGGCCATTTCCTCTGGCCACAGCCCACCCAGCGTGGGGAGGGACCTGGGGAAGTGGAGCCATGGGGCAGGAGCTGGCACAGAGGGTGTGAGACCCCTGAGAGGCTGGGCAGAGCTGTCACAGAGGGTGTCAGACCCCTGGGAGGCTGGGCAGAGCTGGCACAGAGGGTGTCAGACCCCTGGGAGGCTGGGCAGAGCTGGTCACAGAGGGTGTCAGACCCCTGGGAGGCTGGGCAGAGCTGGCACAGAGCTCTCCCAGGTGTCAGACCCCTGGGAGGCTGGGCAGCCTCTGGGCTCAGCCAGGGCTGTCTGTGCTTCCAGGATACCAGAGCCTTTTCCAAGAGCAGAGCTTGCAGAAGTCCCCATGGCTTAGCAGGAGCTCCTAGGGCTGCAGGGGCTTGGGGCATCCTTGCCCTCACAAACAGGGGATGTTTGAGTGGAAAACGGAGCTGGAGCACCACTGCTCCTGGCAGAGCTATAGGAAGGCTGTGTGCAGGCTGTGTGCAGGCTGTGTGCAGGATAGGACCAGGCTGTGTGCAGGATGGGACCAGGCTGTGTGCAGGCTGTGTGCAGGCTGTGTGCAGGATAGGACCAGGCTGTGTGCAGGCTGTGTGCAGGCTGTGTCCAGGCTGTGTGCAGGCTGTGCCCAGGCTGTGCCCAGGCTGTGTCCAGGCTGTGTGCAGGCTGGGACCAGGCTGCGTGCAGGATGGGACCAGGCTGTGTCCAGGCTGTGTGCAGGCTGGGAGCAGGCTGTGTGCAGGCTGTGTGCAGGCTGTGTCCAGGCTGGGCCCAGGCTGTGTGCAGGCTGTGTCCAGGCTGTGTGCAGGCTGGTGGTGCAGGCTGTGTCCAGGCTGTGTGCAGGCTGTGTGCAGGCTGTGTGCAGGATGTGTGCAGGATGGGCCCAGGCTGTGTGCAGGCTGTGTGCAGGATGTGTGCAGGATGGGCCCAGGCTGTGTGCAGGCTGTGTGCAGGCTGTGTGCAGGCTGTGTGCACGGTGTGTACAGGATGGGCCCAGGCTGTGTCCAGGCTGTGTCCAGGCTGTGTGCAGGCTGTGTCCAGGCTGTGTGCAGGCTGTGTGCAGGATGGGACCAGGCTGGGACCAACAGGTGACTGCAGAGGGTTTCGGGAAGAGCCAGGAAAATGCTTCCAGGATTAGAAACCTGCTTATTGAGAGAAGCTCCAGGATCTTGGTGTGTTTAGCTTAACAAAGAGAGGATTAAGGAGAGACTTTGTGGAGAGCAGAAATCGATGGCAGAGGATTTCTGGCCCTGCAGACAGAAGTGTAACAAGGGAGAGTGGCAGGAGCTGGAGGCAGGCAGCTCAGGCAGGCCAAGGTGCCTGGTCTAGGCAGGGAGGGCATTGCTGGGGGAGCAGCAGCTCTCCAGCACCGAGCAGGGTGGGTTCCAAAGGCAGGGACTCCCCCTTGAGCCCCCTTGTTGCAGCTGAGGTGGGAATCAGTGCACCAAGCTCAGGGGCCAGGCCGACGAGCAGGTCAGAGAAAATGATCCTGATGGATTTTTTTCAGGATCTTCTGAAAAATCTATGAAGTCCCAAGCGCAGGTGATTTTTTGGGGAGGGAGCTGAGAGGGAATTGAATCAGCTCAAAGCTGTTACAGACAGCAGCAGAGCAGAATCAATCACCATAATCAAAGCAGAGCTGCCTGATGACACTGAGGGCTGAACAATGAACATTCACATAAATCCACTGCACTGATTAGGCAGAAAAGCCCAGATAGTCAATATTCCCATTAAACATCCATCAGAAAGTGCTTCCCAGATTGCACTCCCATTTGGGAATTTCTCCATTTCATAGGCAATTGAAGCTATTTAGCTGATGATTGCTGTTGGATAACACCACCTCCCTGGGATGTAAAATCGCCTGGGGAGGGGTGTTTGGATAGCTGGGGCAGCTCTGCTGGCACACAGCCCTGGGGGCTCCCCTCACAGCCCAGGCTGAGGCTGCTCTGGGGCATTTCCCTGCTCTTGCTGGGGCAGGGGTCGCTGCAAACAGGCACACGTGGGGAGGTTCACCCCTGCACTCTGGGCATTTCCTGGGACACGGCATTGCCATCCCTCAGGCTGCTTCTCCTCAGGTGGGCACAGCTCTCCAGAGCTCTGCAGGGAGAAGATTTTGGCTTCCAGCACCCAGCCTGCCAGGAGATGCAGCAGGGCAGCTGTGGGGAGCGGGGAGAAGGGGCAGGGGGTCAGAGCAGTGGCCAGAGCCAGCCCAGCAGGGCTGCACTGGGCTGGCCTGTGCTGACCCTTCTGGCAGCCAGAGCTGCCAGCTTCTCCTCTTCCCTGCTCCCTGCTGCATCCTGGGATGGTTTAGATGCCAAGGATTTTAAACAGCCAACAGAGGTGTCTGATCCAGGACTGAGGGATGCCAGTGTGAAGAGAGAGAAGCACCTCAGCAGCAGTGAGAGCTCAGCAGGTCACCCACAGGTCACAGCTGTGACCACTGGTGGCCCTGGGGCCACCCGGACCTGCCACACCCCAGGTTCCAGCTTGAGCCTAAGGGCCACAAATGCCAGGAGGATGTGGGATGTTGGGGAGGTTTGTCTAAGACATCTAATGCAGGCAAAGAGGTGAATGGAAAAAAAAAAGGGTCAGAAAGAAAAGTGGAAAAGGGGAGACAGGGGAAATAGAATAATTGGTACCACAGAGGGGGAAGGAGGCAGCACCCTGATGTGCTTTGCTTAGCACTCCCATCATGTGCAGCACAGAGCAATCAGCATTCCTGGAAACTTTGGGTTTCAATCTCTCTGAACCTCAAATCTCCATTTGTAAGTAGGGATAATGTACTCAAAGGACAGGAAGATTAGTTAATTAATGGGTTGTGACATACTCTGATGCTGTGATAATGAGCACTGCTAGGAAATGTGTGATTGAGGCTCTGCCTCAGTGTATTTTATTTAGATCTGAACCTGGGGATGGGAGCTGCCCCTGCAGCTGCAGAGCATTCCCTCTGTCTGTCCCTCTGTTCAGGGATTTCCAGTCTGTGCTTTGGAGTCTCCTGTGACAGCACAGCCTGGAATGTGGGCCCAGCTGTGTGGGAGAAGATTCCCAGTTCACAGTGCTCTCCTAGAGCTGCTGGCTCTGGGGCTGTGCTCCCAGCAGGGTTTGCACAGGGACAGCCTGGCCTTGCTGGGCTGTCTGTGCAGGGCAGGAGCTGCGCTGGATGAGCCCTGCGGGGCCCTCCCAGCCCAGGAGATTCCACGAGTTAGGTAGAGAACTCCTGGTGCCACGTCCTGCACAAGGAGAGATGAAGGCACGGAGCTTGTTGGGGATCACCTGGGGAGGCTGATCCCACCTGATCCCATCCAGTGCCTCCTGGGAGGGGTGGGACACCTGGGAAGGCTGATCCCATCCAGGCTGATCCCATCCAGGCTGACCCCATCTGATCCCAGCCAGTGCCGGGAAGTGCTCCTGGGAAGGGTGGAAGTGTCACACCTCGGAGCAGTGTCAGCACATCCACACTTACACACACAGAGGCAAAAGCCCCGAGCAAAGACGTGCTGGAGGCCCTGACCCCGGGGGCTGCGGGGCTGGGAATGTCAAGGACAGACAGCGGGGACTGAACCTCCAGGGCTCCAGCAGTGCCAGGTGATTTGGGGCAGGGGTTGATCACATCCAGCACTTGCTTTGGGCGGCTGTTGAGGGAAATGAGAGGAGACTGGTGAGGAGGGGGCAGCAGGATGGTGCAGAGCAGCTGGGGTGCTGAGCCTGCAGGGAAGGGCAGCAAGCACAGAGCCAGGGCAGACCCAGGCTGGAGGGCAGCGACCTTCCCTCACCCTAACCGAGGGAGAGCAGGGTAGGGAACCTGGGGGCACAGGGGCAGTGAGCCACCCAGCCCTGCAGAGATGTCACAGGGGAATGGCTTCCTCAGAGCCCTGTGAGCCAGGCCCTGCAGAGGTGTCACAGGGGAATGGCTTCCTCAGAGCCCTGTGAGCCAGACCCTGCAGAGATGTCACAGGGGAATGGCTTCCTCAGAGCCCTGTGAGCCACCTGGGCCTGCAGAGGTGTCACAGGGGAATGGCTTCCTCAGAGCCCTGTGAGCCAGCCCTGCAGAGATGTCACAGGGGAATGGCTTCCTCAGAGCCCTGTGAGCCAGACCCTGCAGAGGTGTCACAGGGGAATGGCTTCCTCAGAGCCCTGTGAGCCAGACCCTGCAGAGGTGTCACAGGGGAATGGCTTCCTCAGAGCCCTGTGAGCCACCTGGGCCTGCAGAGGTGTCACAGGGGAATGGCTTCCTCAGAGCCCTGTGAGCCAGGCCCTGCAAGGTGTCACAGGGGAATGGCTTTCCTCAGAGCCCTGTGAGCCCTGCCCTGCAGAGGTGTCACAGGGGATGGCTTCCTCACGAGCCCTGTGAGCCAGGCCCTGCACAGTGTCACAGGGGAATGGCTTCCTCAGAGCCCTGTGAGCCAGGCCCTGCAGAGGTGTCACAGGGGAATGGCTTCCTCAGAGCCCTGTGAGCCAGGCCCTGCAGAGGTGTCACAGGGGAATGGCTTCCTCAGAGCCCCGTGAGCCAGGCCCTGCAGAGGTGTCTCAGGGGAATGGCTTCCTCAGAGCCCTGTGAGCCCGGCCCTGCAGAGGTGTCACAGGGGAATGGCTTCCTCAGAGCCCTGTGAGCCATCTGGGCCTGCAGAGGTGTCACAGGGGAATGGCTTCCTCATAGCCCTGTGAGCCACCGGCCTGCAAGGTGTCACAGGGGAATGGCTTCCTCAGAGCCCTGTGAGCCACCTGGCCCTGCAGAGGTGTCACAGGGAATGGCTTCCTCAGAGCCCGCCGTGAGCCACCTGTGCCCTGCAGAGGTGTCACAGGGGAATGGCTTCCTCAGAGCCCTGTGAGCCAGACCCTGCAGAGGTGTCACAGGGGAATGGCTTCCTCAGAGCCCTGTGAGCCAGGCCCTGCAGAGGTGTCACAGGGGAATGGCTTCCTCAGAGCCCTGTGGAGCCACGGCCTGCAGAGGTGTCACATGGGGAATGGCTTCCTCAGAGCCCTGTGGAGCCATGACCCTGCAGAGTGTCACAGGGGATGGCTTCCTCAGAGCCCTGTGAGCCAGACCCTGCAGAGGTGTCACAGGGGAATGGCTTCCTCAGAGCCCTGTGAGCCAGACCCTGCAGAGGTGTCACAGGGGAATGGCTTCCTCAGAGCCCTGTGAGCCCGGCCCTGCAGAGATCTCAAGGGGAAATGGCTTCCTCAGAGCCCTGTGAGCCAGGCCCTGCTGTGCCCGGGGGGCTCAGGAGCAGCCGAAGGGAAGGCAGAGGGCACCAAGGGAGCCAAGAGAGAAAAGGGCACCAAGGGAACCAAGGGCACCAAGGGCACCAGGGGAGGAAAGGGCAGCAAGGGAACCATGGGAGCCAAGGGAGCCAAGGGAGCCAAGGGAATCAAGGGAGCCAAGGGAAACAAGGGAAACAAGGGAGCCAAGGGAACCAGGGGAACCAGGGGAACCAAGGGCACCAAGGGAGCCAAGGGAACAAACGCCCTTCCCTGCCCTCTGCCCCCGGCCCTGCCACAGCTGCCTGCCCCTCTTGGCACGGCACACGAGCTCCACGCTCCTCAGTCACCCCTCCTGCTGGACCCTGACGCCACGGGCAGGCTGTCCCACAGGAAGGGATGCTCCAGCTGTGTCCCCCCCAGGGACATTTTCCATCTGACCCAGGACAGGAATCTCCCAGGTGCTGTTCCTGGGCGCTGAGCCAGGTCTGGTGTGCTTCCTGCCCTGACCCTTTCGGCTGCCAAAATTCAGGATCACGGGGTGAGCAGGGGATGTCTCAGCCCGGGATGGAGCAGGAGCCTGGGACAGAGCCAGGCTGTAACCCCCTGCACACGGAGCTGCTCCGTTCCCTCTGCTCCCCCCAGCACATCTCCCTCAGACCCCTCACTGCCTGAGCTCCAGCTTACACTTCAGGGCGCCTTTTCTCCCACTGACTCTTGTTTTCTCTTGGCTGAGGCTTTTCTTTCACTGATTTTTTAAAGTCAAGTCCCAGAGGCTTGAAAGAAGGTGACTCATCCCCTCAGAAGTCCTGGCAGCTCTTATCTCCTCTTTGGCACCAGCTGGGAGGTGGGAAA
>NC_066317.1:71043872-71078280 GCF_022539315.1 Serinus canaria | reverse complement strand
CCTGGGAGCCGTGGGTTTGTCCTGAGAGGATGATGCAGGGGGGAGCAGCTGTGGGTGCCCTAGCTGTGGGCACATCCAGGAAGTCCCTTATACCAATTGTCCATCCACATATATATTTATATATATATCTCCATATTCCCTTATACTCATTGTCCATATATAATATAATATATGTATATCCACATCCCCTTATACCCACTGTCCATATATATAGATATAGATATAGATATAGATATAGATATAGATATAGATATAGATATAGATATAGATCCACACCATATATATATATATATATATCTCCACATTCCCTTACACCCATTGTCCATCCACATACATGTATATATAATATATATATATATATATATATTCCCTTATACTCATTGTCCATCTATATATCCATATATACATATATATCCACATTCCCTTTTACCCACTGTCCATCCATATATGTATACATCTCCACATCCCCTTCAGTCCATTGTCCATTCCCAGTGCCTGCCTTTCCCGTTCCACGGGGAATGAGCAGCTCCTGAGGAAGGCCCATGGCCAGGCAGGTGCCCAGGCAGGGCTGTGCCCTGGCTGGGGAGTGACAGGAGCTCCATCTGTTGCTTTGTTCACAGGGGTTCCAGAATGAGGGAAGAGACGAGAAAGTTGACTCTTTGTATTAGAAGGTTTGATTTATTATTATATGATATATAATATATTAAAACTATACTAAAAGAATAGAGGAAAGGATTTCACTACAAGGTTAAGCTAAGTATAGAAAGGAATTGAAAACAAAGGTCTTCTCCCAGACCGAGACCGGCCGGACAGGTGATCTGTGATTGGCTCTTAATTGGAAACATCTTGAGGAGGCTAATCACAGATTCCCCCCGTTGCATTCCACAGCAGCAGATAAGAATTGTTTACAGTTTGTTTTTGAGGCCTCTCAGTTTCTTCAGGAGGGGAGAAATCCTAAGGAAAGGATTTTTCATAAAACATGTCGGTGACACTCCATCCTGGCAGAGCAGCAGCCCTGAGCGCTGTCACCCTGATCTCCAGCAGGTGAGAACGAAGCCAATGCAGCATGAAAGCCTCTGGACATGTCACCAGAGAGTCCAGCCCCTCTGTCATGCTGTGCTCTCCACAGAAAGGCTGGAAAATGTCTCTCCCACAGCCATGCTCCATGCAGAGCATCCTGCTCATCCCTGGAGTCCCTACAAGTGCTTCTGTGGGGCAGGACACAGCAGGGACCACTGTGGCACCACCCATCAGCCAGCACAGGGAGGCACTGCCTGGGGAAATCCCAGAAAGGTTCGGGCTGGAAAAGCCCTCTGAGTCCAACCATCCCCAGCCCTGCCAGGGCCACCACTGCCCCATGTCCCCAAGTGCCACATCCACAGGGCTGTGGAACCCCTGCAGGGATGGGCACTCCAGCCCTGCCCTGTGCCAGGGCCTGACCACCCCTTCCATCAAGAAATTTTTCCTGATATTCAATCTAAACCTCAGGGACTGACTTTGCAGCTCTGGGGAGAACTGGGGCAATGGAAGCTGGCTGTCCTGGAGGCAAAGGAATCACAGAATGGTTTGGGTTGGGAGGGGCATTCAAGTTCCTCTTGTTCCACCCCCTGCCATGGGGAACACAAACACCTTCCACTACCCCGGGGTGCTCCCAGCCCGGTCCAAGCTGGCCTTGGACACTGCCAGGATGGGACATCCACAGCTCTGGGCAGCCTGTACCTCCCCTACCTCACAATAAAGAATTTTTTCTTTATTTCCCATCTAACTCTACCCTCTTTCAGTTTGAAGCCATTCCCTGTGTCCTGTCCCTCCATCCCTTGTCCGAAGTCCCTCTCCATGTTTCCTGTGGCTCCTTCAGGCCACACTGAGCTCACCCCAGAGCCTTCTCCTCCCCAGGTGAACAATCCCAGCTGTGCCAGCCTTTCCTCCAGCAGAGCTGCTCCATCCCTGGGACCATCCTGGTCCTCCTCTGGACTCTCCAGCAGGCTGTGCCGAGTTCTGCTCCACAGCCACCCCCTGTCGCCTCTCCTGCCCCTCGCCTCTCCCAGAGCTCAGCCCCAATGAAGGCCAAGGCCCAGGGCCCTGGGGGCACAGCTGCCCCCCTGGCAATGCTCCTGAGCAGCTTTGTGCTCTCCTCACTGCCCCAGACAGCCCAGGTCAGGCTGGGATCACGGGCACTGAGCCTTCATCCCAGGAGGGCTCTCCATCCCACAAAGACTTCCTCACTGCTGAGAGGGCTGCCAGCTTGGACAGTGAGTGATGGGAGCTCCCCAGGAGCCAGCACAGCCCCTGGTACTGCTCTGGGCCTTTTTCAAGTCCCTGATAAAATAATCTCCCTCATCCTCCATCCCTCTCCAAAGACCCGGCCTTGCAGCTGTACAAGCAAATGACATCCCCTTCATTAATCACCATCAAAGGGAAAGCAAGAAGGGGAAAAACTCAGCCCTCAATGCTAAGAGCATGCATTAAAACATTATTGAGTCTCTTGGATTTCATTTGCACAGCTGGAGCTGGGCTGGTCTCTCTGGAGGAGCGGGGACAGGAGAGGACACCCCCTCCCCGCTCTGCTCTCCAGGGTGACAGGGCAGGATGAATGTGTCCCCTGGCTTCCCAGGACACTCCTCTCCTCCCTGCCTCAGCCAGGTGTGCAAACAAGCTGCAGGGGGACCGGGGGGCACCTGTGGAGCCGAGAATCCACTCCAGCATCTCCGGCTCCCAGCTGTCCTTCCTGGGGCTGTGCTCCCTCGGTGTCCCAGTCCCAAAGGGGATGGACTGTCACCTCCTGAGCTGCTCTCTGCAGGTCCAATCCAGCCTGGCACGGCAGGTGGAGCTATCCAGGTTTTTCCAAGCACACAGGTGAGCCGTGGGCTCAGCTTTGCTCTCGGGAGAGCAGAGCCCCCCGGTCTGGGCTTGTCCATCCCAGAGCTGGAAATGCTGAGGGGCTGTTGTGGGCAGGTCTGGCAGTCACTCACTGAGGGGTTTGAGGAAACACTGAGGACTTTTAAAGGAACCTGCCCAAATCCCCAGATTCTGCTCACGGCTATCTCACAGTGCCCTCACAGAGGTGGCCCTGCTGTGGGGGCTGAGGGTGTCTGGGGGAATGAGGCACAGGTGCCACCCCAGCTGGGACTGCACTGCAGTAAATGGCACTAAAATGGTCACAGCTCTGGGTGCTCTGCAGGGCTGGCTGTGATGGACAAAGCCACGGCCGTGGATTGATGGGGGCAGCTTCCATCTCACTGCTGGCTTGTACAAATCCCAACACATCGGCCTTTTCCTCACCAAATCCACCTTTTGTCACCCAGTTTGCTCCCTCTCCATGTTATTCTTTCCCCTGGAGCTCAGTACTCATTTCTGCTGCCGTGGGGCTCTGCTGTCCCTGCAGATCCTCCAGGACAGGGTGAGCTCACCACGCTGAGCTGGGAGAACCATCTGAGCACCCAGGGCAGGCCTGGCAGGGACCAGTCAGAGGTGAGGACAGAGAAAAGTGAAGTTCGGGCTGGGAAAGAGCCTTTGCTGGTCTGCACCAGCTGGGACTGTGCAGGGCTCAAAGATCAGTGGGAATTGTTCATCCCAGGCCAAGGCATCAAAGCCAAAAGCTGAGCTGGGCAGGGGAAGGGGGAGGCAGCTCCAGGTTCTGCCTGGCCAGCTGCAGAGCAAAAGGGCCAAATTCATCAGCTGGCTGTGACAAGGTCACCCCCTGGCACCCCAGCCCTGGGGGATGGCCAGAGAGTCCCAGGGAACAGTGACAGCCTTGGGGAAGTGCTCCCTGTGCCACAATC
The DNA here is from genome assembly GCF_022539315.1 of Serinus canaria. Taxonomy (NCBI): domain Eukaryota; kingdom Metazoa; phylum Chordata; class Aves; order Passeriformes; family Fringillidae; genus Serinus; species Serinus canaria. The sequence goes on along the minus strand of NC_066317.1, from coordinate 71,074,498 downwards.
CCAGTGTCCCTGTTCAGACCTCCAGAGGCAGGATGGCACCAGGGATGGGCAGGTTTGGGGACACTGGAGCTGCAGGAGAGCTGTTGTGGGTGAGGCAGTGACAGCCTGTGTGTCCCTGCTCTCCCTGCAGGGAAAGAGCACAAACACCTCTCCTTGGAGCTCCAAGGAGCTGATTCCCTGGATGTGCAGGGAATAAAGCAGCCTGTGCTGTGTCACACCTGGGGACACCCCAGGACGGGCTGTGGGTGACACAGTGACAGCCTGTGCTGTGTCACACCTGGGACACCCAGACAGCTGTGGTGACACAGTGACAGCCTGTGCTGTGTCACACCTGGGGACACCCCAGGACAGGCTGTGGGTGACACGGTGACAGCCTGTGCACCTGGGGACACCCCAGGACAGGCTGTGGGTTACATGGTGACAGCCTGTGCTGTGTCACACCTGGGGACACCCCAGGACGGGCTGTGGGTGACACAGTGACAGCCTGTGCACCTGGGGACACCCCAGGACAGGCTGTGGGTGACATGGTGACAGCCTGTGCACCTGGGGACACCCCAGGACAGGCTCAGCGTCCCCAGGTGCCACCTCTGATCAAAGGCAGAGCCAGTGGGGCACGATGGAGGGAAAGCCCGTGGAGGAAACAGAATCTAAATTCATGACAGCTCTGCCTTTTATTTGATGATTTCAGGGCCGTTCATAAATTTACATATTTAATTAAACGCTACAAGCAAATGATTTTTCCATTAGGCTCTGTGTTCCTCACTGCACTCCACAGGGCTCGGGCTCTCCTGCCTTGTGTGCAAGGCCAGATAAGGCTCCCCTGCCATCCCCAGAAGCAGCAGGAGCAGCTTCCCAGGGGTTTGCATGCTGGGTGGTTTCTCTCTCCCCCACTGCCTCTTCTTTTCTGAACAAGCCTGGAAATAAAGAAGAAGGAAGTTTCCATGGGATTGTCTCCTCTCTCTGCCAAAGGTGTCTTTGAAGGCATGAATAAGAAAAGGAGGAAGAAAAGGAAGAAAGAAGAGGCTGAGAGCTCTACGAGAAAGGAAACTGGAGATAAAACAAGCAAATAAAGCCAGAGGGAGGGAATACAAAAGCGAGGTGAAAGGGATCCTTACAGGCTCAGAGTGACTGCTCCACAGCTCCCTCCTGGCACAGGAGATCCAGGAAGAAAATCCCCCTTCCCCATACATCAGCTGTGCCCCTTTGAAGGAAAATCAGCAGCCAAGCTCCACGCGTGGGGCTGCACCATGGAAATAAATAAAGGTCACTGGGATGAGGTGCCCCGTGCCTCCCACCTGCTCTTGCCTTGCCTGGGGCTCCCATCCCTTCTCACCAGTGTGGACTTAGTGGCTTGTTCCCAGAGGAAGTGAATTCGCTCCACTGAAGTGCTTGGGGAAAGGGAAGTGTCCTGGCTTAGTGCAAATTTGGGAGAAAACATCCAAAAGGGAAAGGGAAAGGGGGGAAGGGGAAAAGGGGGAAAGGGAAAAGGGGAAAGGGAAAAGGGGAAAGGGAAAAGGGGAAAGGGGGGAAAGGGAAAGGGAAGGGGACCAACTGGCTCTCTGCCTCTAAGCCAGAGACTCTTCCCTTGTGCAGATGGAAGTCACTTGTCAAAACTCCAGCAGGAGCCTCATGCCACCCTGGCTGCAGCCAGCATGCTCAGAGGCACCATGCTCAGAGTGCACGTTCCCACCACAGAATAAATGAGGCATTCAGCCTTTATTCCCAGGAAAAGACCACAAAACCCCACTTCCCTCCTCAGCAGTGCTTGGATGCCTTGGCCCTTCTGCGAGGATGAGGTTCCTTTTGCCACCAGGCAAAGGTTTACCACAAAAGCAGCAGTTCTGGCTGTGAAAGGATATTTAGAAGTTATTTTGCTGCTAATGTTGCTGGAGAGAGCGAGTTACACAGCAAATTGGTTCTTAGGATGCATGCGACACTGCAGGGAGCCGTGTGTAATAAAGCAGTGTGATCATAAAACCCCTCGGTTCATCCTTAGAAAGGAATCTGACCCTCTCTGGAATTTGTCATTGGGGATTATGGATGATTTTTTATTTCTTTTTTAATGCTTGCAGCAGTCAGAGCTGCGAAGGGTGAAGCCCCTTGGAGCTGCTCTCAGCCCGGTTCAGCACAGGGACAGACAAGGCTGTGTAACATTTCTCTTTTTCTCACTTTTCCCTTATCCCAAGGAGGTTCATTTCCCTGCCAGGCTGGAGGGAGAGCAGCCAAAGCACTTCCCAAGGCTCTGCAGCATCTTCTCAAGGCCAGGACTGAGACCTGTATTAGAGCTGGGGGAAGGTGAGTCACCTCCCTGCCAGGCTGGATGTCAGCACGGGGTGTATTTTATCCAAACAAACCCAGGCACTGTCCCCTCCGAGCTGCAGCACATTCCCTGTGGGCTGGGGCAGCGCTGCATCTCGGCTGGCAGGTGGCAGGTGCCACCTCAGGGGTCACAGCTTATTAAAATGTAATTGCATTGTAAATTGGATGCACTGAACTATTGTGAGATCAGCGGCCGAGCCTCTGCCCGGGTGGTGGAGAATGTTAATGATCCCCTGTGCACACCGCAGCCAGAGGCAAGTTTGGTTCCAGACCTCCCTCTCCTCCTCCCAGTGCCCACCCAGACCCTCCCCTGGGGCCGTTCCCTCTGCTCCTGTCCCTGTTCCCTGGAGCACAGCCCGACCCCCCGGCTGTCCCCTCCTGGCAGGAGCTGTGCAGAGCCACAAGGTCCCCCTGAGCCTCCTCTGCTCCAGGCTGAGCCCCTGCCCAGCTCCCTCAGGGATTCTCCAGCCCCTGCCCAGCTCCCTCAGGGATTCTCCAGCCCCTGCCCAGCTCCCTCAGGGATTCTCCAGCCCCTGCCCAGCTCCTCAGGGATTCTCCAGCCCCTGCCCAGCTCCTCAGGGATTCTCCAGCCTCTTCCCAGCTCCCTCAGGGATTCTCCAGCCCCTGCCCAGCTCCCTCAGGGATTCTCCAGCCCCTGCCCAGCTCCCTCAGGGATTCTCCAGCCCCTGCCCAGCTCCCTCAGGGATTCTCCAGCCCCTGCCCAGCTCCCTCAGGGATTCTCCAGCCCCTGCCCAGCTCCCTCAGGGATTCTCCAGCCTCTTCCCAGCTCCCTCAGGGATTCTCCAGCCCCTGCCCAGCTCCCTCAGGGATTCTCCAGCCCCTGCCCAGCTCCGTTCCCTGCTCTGGCCTCGCTCCAGCTCCCTGGGCAGGTTCCAGACGATGGAGGCACTCGGAGTTCAGCCCATTTTCTGCCGTTGCTCCTTGTCCCCTTCCATCTCCCCGCTGTCCCCACACCATCCCGGGTGTGTGCAAGCAGGGAGCTGTGCACGGATCTCTGCCGAGCGGGCTGGAGCCGGTGCCATCTGCCGTGGCATATGCTGCTGGCAGGACGTGCCCGCCGCGCTGGCAGAGCCGCACAGCGGAGCTGCGGCCGGGCAGGCTCCGGCACAGCCCCCGCACCCGGGCAGGCTCCCACACCCCCCGCACCGCGGAGCGGGGAGCACGGCGGTGCTGGGGAGGCTGCGGGGGACGCCAGGAAGGCTTTTGGGGACGGTGACCCAGCGTGGTGGCTCAGGTCCTGTCCAAGGAGGGGATCTGGGAGAGATCTGAGAGCGGAGAGGAGGCACATCGCACGCAGGGTGGGAGAGAGATGCTGAGCAGCTTAAAGCCTCGCTCCGTTAATGACGGCAATTAGCACGGAGATCCCATTAAAAGAAACTCAATTTTGTTGTGTACACGAGCGGAGAAGAGTAAATACCCATTACTTTACCCATTTTATCTTCCGCAGGAATGGGGCAATCAGAGGCTGCTGTTGACAAACGAGCTCCTTCCCTGCGGGGCCCCGGGGGGCTCCGGGCCCCCCACGCTCTGTCCCGTCCCTTGGGGCTGTCCCCGCCTGTCCCCAGGCCCTGGAGTGCTCCTCCCGTGACCCATCCGCAGCCCCGGCTGTGCCCCTGCCCTGGGCTGGCCGGGAGGGTCAGCGGGGCTGGACAGCTCCAGCCTGGGTGTCCTGGGTGTGTCCTGGGTGTCCTGGGTGTGTCCTGGGTGTGTCTTGGGTGTGACCTGGGTGTGTCCTGGGTGTGTCCTGGGTGTGTCCCGGGTGTGTCCTGGGTGTGTCCTGGGTGTGACCTGGGTGTGTCCTGGGTGTGTCCTGGGTGTTGGTGGTCCTGGGTGTGTCCTGGGTGTGTCCTGGGTGTGTCCTGGGTGTGTCTTGGGTGTGTCCTGGGTGTGACCTGGGTGTGTCCTGGGTGTGTCCTTGGTGTGTCCCGGGTGTGTCCTGGGTGTGTCCTGGGTGTGTCCTGGGTGTGTCCTGGGTGTGTCCTGAGTGTGTCCTGGGTGTGACCTGGGTGTGTCCTGGATGGCCTGGGTGTGACCTGGGTGTGTCCTGGGTGTGACCTGGGTGTGTCCTGGGTGTGTCCTGGGTGTGACCTGGGTGTGTCCCGGGTGTGTCCTGGGTGTGTCCTGGGGTCCTGGGTGGTCCTGGGTGTGTCCTGGGTGTGTCTGGTGTGCCTGGGTGTGTCCTGGTGTGTCCTGGGTGTCCTGGGTGTGTCCTGGGTGTGTCCGGGTCTGGGTGTCGGGTGTGTCCTGGGTGTGTCCTGGGTGTGTCCTGGGTGTGACCTGGGTGTGTCCTGGATGCCTGGGTGTGTCCTTGGTGTGTCCCGGGTGTGTCCTGGATGGCCTGGGTGTGACCTGGGTGTGTCCTGGGTGTGACCTGGGTGTACCTGTGGCTGGGTGGTCCTGGTGTGTCCTGGGTGTGTCCTGGGTGTGTCCTGGATGGCCTGGGTGTGACCTGGGTGTGTCCTGGGTGTGTCCTGGGTGTGACCTGGGTGTGACCTGGGTGTGACCTGGGTGTGTCCTGGGTGTGTCCTTGGTGTGTCCCGGGTGTGACCTGGATGGCCTGGGTGTGTCCTGGGTGTGACCTGGGTGTCCCAGCCCTCCCTCCACGTCCCGAGAGCGGGAGCGCAGCACATGGGAGCTCGGAAAGGGCTCCTGGAACAGCAGGGGAAAGGCCAAGCTCAGGGCTGGGAGGAGGAACCGACGCTGGGAATCAATCCCGGGGAATTCAGGAATCAAACGCTGGAATCAAGCCCAGGGTCCCCGCTGTCCCCTCAGGGCTCCCACTGACAGGAGGCTCTTGTCCCCCAGACAATGTGAGAACAGCAAAGGGGCACAGAATGGCCCCATGAGCAGCACGGGCAGCTGGGCAGGTTCCTTCCAGAACCTTCCCTGGATCGGAGCAGAACAGTGAAGAACAGAACGCAGAACAGTGCTGGTCAAACAGCTGATAAAGCTGGAAATGGAGACTGGGCTTGAGCCAAGCTCTCAGCTAACCAGTTCTCCAGTCATTGATCAAAAGCCACTTATAGGATCTTTTTTCCCCATTTTTTGGGGCTGATTGTAAAGATTATTCTGAACAGGCACAGCAGCTCAATTGTAATAATTTTGTCACATGGAATATTTTGATTTTTCATTTTCATTTTCCAGCACTGCTCTGTTTCAAAACATAGCAAAAATGTGATGATTACTGTACAGTTAAAGCGAGGGGAGGGAAGTAACAAGCTGAAACCTTTCCTCTGAGATAGGAAAAAAATAATATCCTATCACTGTGCATCCGGAAATGATATTCTTTCTGATTTGAAAAGGGGGGACAGGGGTAATGCTGCATTTATAATTTTGTTCTATTCTTTGGGTTTTATTCTCAGCCCAAAATGCATTTAAACAAGTTATTTCTGCAATTCTCCCAATTAAAATGGAACAGCTTATTTCCCAGAGCAGAGAAAAGGCTGCAAATAGAATCCCGAGGAATCGGGAGGAGCAGGAGCCTTTCCTATGGAAATGCAGAGGTTTCCAGCCTGGAACCCAATGGCTGCTTGGCCCTGGGATGGGGCTGACTTTCCTCTTGACTGGTGCAGAGATGTCCCCTGTGCAGGGCAGTGAGATTCACCTCTGGGGCAGCTCTGGGGCCGTGGCCTCTCCCTTCCGTGAGCCCAAAGTGCCTCCAGCCGCGGCACGGGGAGGGCTCTGCTGCTGGCAGAGCCACAGAGCCACAGCCAGGGTCCTGCTGGAGAGCAAAGCCACCCCAGGCCACCAATTCTGCTCATCCAACCCCCTGGTAGCACAGCTGGAATGTGCTTACCACACCAGCACAGTTTGGCACAGCTGCCCAGGGCAGGGCTGGAGTCCCCAGACCTGCGGGCACCCAAAACCTGCAGATGTGGCACGTGGGGCGTGGGGCAGTGGTGGCCTTGGCACTGCTGGGGGATGGCTGGGCTCAGTGACCTTGGAGGGCCTTTCCAATGATTCTGTACTGCTGTGCTTCTGTGACTCCAGAGAGCTCCTGGAGCAGGAGGGGCGATGGGAGGGCGAGGGATGTCCCCCAGCAGTGCCCCTCGTCCCTGGGAAAGAGGGTTCCCCTTTTCAGGGAGCAGTGAGCTGAGCATCTCTGCATTTACTGGGGCTAATCCCAAAACTCCCTCAGACCCCAAACTCTGTTGGGATCTCCAGCCCTGGAGATGGGGAGCCCTGAGGCCACGTGTGTCCCCCAGAACAAGGGGGGAGCAGGAAGGGGGTCCTGCCGTGCTGCCAGAGGGGCTCAGGGAAGGGATGAGAAGAGACCTTAGAGGGTCCCCCTTCCCAAAGGTCTCAGCATAGACCACGGACAGACCCCCCTGTCAGAGCCCCCTCCCACGGGCACAGGGAAGCAGCTGGGCCAGACCTGTGGTGCTCATGCTGGAACAGAGCCCGCCCGGGGCTGGAACCGCCTGCAGGCACAAAAACCAGGCTCAACCCTCAGTTCTGAGCTAAAGACCTGAAAGCCCTTAAGCCCACACAAAAGGTGGCAAAATCACCAGGCAGCTCTCCAGTGGGAGTCTGCAATTCTGCTGTTCTCTTTCCACCTCACAAAGAGCCAAATCAAGTGCCTAAATAAAGGGTGTGGAGGTGCAGGGAGGGAGGGAAGGAGCCCCTTGTTCGTGTGCCCAGCCCCAAACACCCCCAGCTCTCCCTCTACCTGCCCTGTGCCTCATTATCCACCCTCCAAGAGCTGCTCCCAGCCCTTCCTTCTGCTGCCCCAGGGTGGCTACAGCTCACCCTCCCAGCTGTTCCCAGCTCCAAACCCTCCTTCTGTGCCCCAAAACACAAATCTCCTCCAGGCACGGCCCTGCCTGGCCACTCTGCGGGCTCAAACCCCAGCTTGGGAGCCACAATTGGCATCAGCTGGCCCCACTAAAGCCCCAGGCCCAAATCCTAGCCTGGGAGCCACAATTGGCATCAGCTGGCCCCACTACAGCCCTGGGCTCAAACCCCAGCTTGGGAGCCACAAATGGCATCAGCTGGCCCCACTACAGCCCTGGGCTCAAACCCCAGCTTGGGAGCCACAAATGGCATCAGCTGGCCCCACTACAGCCCTGGGCTCAAACCCCAGCTTGGTGGCCACAATGGCATCAGCTGGCCCCACTACAGCCTGGGCTCAAACCACAGCTTGGTGGCCACAATTGGCATCAGCTGGCCCCACTACAGCCCTGGGCTCAAACCCCAGCTTGGTGGCCACAATTGGCATCAGCTGGCCCCACTACAGCCCTGGGCTCAAACCCCAGCTTGGGAGCCACAATTGGCATCAGCTGGCCCCACTACAGCCCTGGGCTCAAACCCCAGCTTGGTGGCCACAATTGCCATCAGCTGGCCCCACTAAAGCCCCAGGCCCAAATCCTAGCCTGGGAGCCACAATTGGCATCAGCTGGCCCCACTACAGCCCTGGGCTCAAACCCCAGCTTGGTGGCCACAATTGGCATCAGCTGGCCCCACTACAGCCCTGGGCTCAAACCCCAGCTTGGTGGCCACAAATGGCATCAGCTGGCCCCCCTACAGCCCTGGGCTCAAACCCCAGCTTGGTGGCCACAAATGGCATCAGCTGGCCCCACTACAGCCCTGGGCTCAAACCCCAGCTTGGTGGCCACAATTGGCATCAGCTGGCCCCACTACAGCCCTGGGCTCAAACCACAGCTTGGTGGCCACAATTGCCATCAGCTGGCCCCCCTACAGCCCTGGGCTCAAACCCCAGCTTGGGAGCCACAATTGGCATCAGCTGGCCCCCCTACAGCCCTGGGCTCAAACCACAGCTTGGTGGCCACAAATGGCATCAGCTGGCCCCACTACAGCCCTGGGCTCAAACCCCAGCTTGGTGGCCACAATTGGCATCAGCTGGCCCCACTACAGCCCAGCCTGGAGCAGCTCTGGCAGGAGGAACATCTCTCCCTGTGTTATCAGCTGATTTAAATACTAATGAGGCAATAACCACGTTTAGTAGAATAATGGCCATAATAACAGAAGCCATAAAAGCTGCCGTGCTCTCAGCAATGTTCCCGGGCTCCTTCCAGCCAGGTGTTGCCCCTGCTGGCAGCCTCCCTGGAGGAGAGGGGAGGGGAGGGCCAGCAGTGCTCAGACCTGCTGCCAGAGGTGTTCCAGGGCTCAGCTGCGTCTGTTCTGTGTTCTGGTGGGAGGGAGAAATCTCCCATGTGGGTCTCAGGGTTTGTGGGATGGTGACATTGCTGAGGTTTGTCCCCTGGCCTGGAGGGCAGTGCAGACCTTTGGAACATGTTTTATAGAGTACAGAATCATGGAATCACTGAGGCTGGAAAAGCCTTTGAGATCACGGAGTCCAGCCATCCCCAGCACAGCCACCACTGCCCATGTCCCCAAGTGCCACATCCACAGGGCTGGGAAATCCCTCAGGGATGGGGACTCCACTCCTGCCCTGGGCACTTCCAGTACTTTACCCCCCTTTCCATGAGGAATGTCCCCAGTGCCCACCCAGACCCTGCCCTGGGGCCGTTCCCTCTGCTCCTGTCCCTGTTCCCTGGAGCACAGCCCGACCCCCCGGCTGTCCCCTCCTGGCAGGAGCTGTGCAGAGCCACAAGGGCCCCCTGAGCCTCCTCTGCTCCAGGCTGAGCCCCTGCCCAGCTCCCTCAGGGATTCTCCAGCCCCTGCCCAGCTCCCTCAGGGATTCTCCAGCCCCTGCCCAGCTCCCTCAGGGATTCTCCAGCCCTGCCCAGCTCCTCAGGGATTCTCCAGCCCCTGCCCAGCTCCCTCAGGGATTCTCCAGCCCCTGCCCAGCTCCCTCAGGGATTCTCCAGCCCTGCCCAGCTCCCTCAGGATTCTCCAGCCCCTGCCCAGCTCCCTCAGGGATTCTCCAGCCCCTGCCCAGCTCCCTCAGGGATTCTCCAGCCCCTTCCCAGCTCCCTCAGGGATTCTCCAGCCCCTTCCCAGCTCTGTTCCTGCCCTGGCCATGCTCCAGCCCCTCCAGGGCTTTCCAGAGCTGTCCCAGCACTGGAGGTGCCCCAGCAGTGCCAGCACAGGGCACAAGGGCACTGCCCTGGCCCTGCTGCCACCCCAGAGCTGCCCTGGATGGCCTGGCTGCTGCATTAGAGGAGGATGAAGGGCTGGATGAGGAGGAGGATGAAGGGCTGGATGAGGATGAAGGGCTGGACGAGGCTGGAAGGGCTGGATGAGGCTGGAAGGGCTGGATGAGGAGGAGGATGATGAAGGGCTGGATGAGGCTGGCTTGTTGGAAGTCCCCACATCCTCTGCCCCATGTGGTGCCGTGGGCCAAATCCCCGATCTCCAGGTCCTGGCAGAGCCTTGGACACTGCCCAGGTCTCTGCCAGCAGCTCCTGGAGCACTCCACGGTGCAGAAGAGCTCGAGTGCCTGGACTCTGTGGCCTTTGAGGAATAAAGTCTGCTCCAGAGTGCCATGGAGGATGTTCACACTTACAAACCTCTGGATCAATCCATGGCCAGCTCAGCTCTCAGTGCTGGTGTTTACAGCCACTTCCCTGCCTTCAGGCTGCTCCTGCTTTATCTGCTCTTGCTGTTGTTATTACTATTATTATCATTATTATTATTGCTATTTTCATTTTCCTTCTCAGATTTATGAATCTTGGCTGTGAGCAGGGGCTGGAAATGGGAAAATCCAGTCCTGGGTTACATCAGAGAGCCAGTACAGCAGGAGAATGTGAAATGAGGAGCAGCAATAAAATGGATTATTAAAAAAAATAATACTCCTCTCCCTGAGTTCCTTGGTCATTTAGCAAGACTATAAGTTATTAAAAAAGGAATAAGAGAATTAAAAAGTGAAATCAAGTGAGGGATAGGAATTAATTGGAGAGGAATAAAGCACTGGTAAATAAATGAGACATTAGGGAAAGATGATCAAGGGGTGGGAAATGACACATTCGCTTCTTCCACCTGGCCAGGGTGTCACAGGGCCAGGGGACACTCAGGGACACTCAGGGACACTCAGGAGCACAGCAGTGACCCTCGAGAGGAGGAGCCACCCTGGAGCTCAGGGCTGCAATATCCCATCCCTGCACAGAGCCTCTGTGCAGTTCTTCCCTCGGGGTGAGGATAAATTAACTGGAGTTTCTGAGGAGCCCGGGACTCATCTTGCAGCTCCAGGAGAGCCCCCAGAGGTTCCCAAGGTGTGTCTGTGTCACAGCAGGTGCTGGCGAGAGGAAGGGGCTGACTCCCCCAGGTTTCCCAGCAGGAAGGCGACAAAGGGAGCCTGGAATGGGTGCCAGGACTGGATCTGCTGCATTTGTTCTGTCTCTGAGGCACAGGAGCTGTTCAGGCTGCCCTGGCTCCAGGAAAGCTGGATCTGCCCAGCCTGGGGGGAAGGGACACTGTGCTCCCTGAGGGGACACTGCCCAGAGGGCACGAGTGGCCGGAGGGGCTGTGCCAGCTCCGGGGGTTGTTCCAATGTCCCCACTGTGAGCCCTGCCCGCTGTGACCCTGTGAGCCCAGAGAGCCTGCTGGTGGAGCCAGCCCAGCCTCGGGGGGCTGGGGGTGCCCCAGGGCTCTGCAGGGACCCCAAACAGCCCCTGGCCCAAGGCAGGGCTCTGCAGGGACCCCAGGGAGCCCCTGGCCCAAGGCAGGGCTCTGCAGTGACCCCAGGGAGCCCCTGGCCCAAGGCAGGGCTCTGCAGGGACCCCAAACAGCCCCTGGCCCAAGGCAGGGCTCTGCAGGGACCCCCAAACAGCCCCTGGCCCAAGGCCTGTGGTGCCCGTGGTGTCTGTGGTGTCCATGGTGCCCGTGGTGTCCCTGGTGTCCCTGGTGTCCCTGGTGTCCCTGGTGTCCATGGTGTCCCATGGTGTCCGTGGTGCCCGTGGTGCCCGTGGTGTCCATGGTGTCCATGGTGTCCCATGGTGTCCGTGGTGCCCGTGGTGCCCCTGGTGTCCGTGGTGCCCGTGGTGTCTGTGGTGCCCATGGTGTCCCTGGTGTCCCATGGTGTCCATGGTGCCCGTGGTGTCCCTGGTGCCCTGGTGTCCCATGGTGTCGTGGTGCCCCCTGGTGTCCATGGTGCCCGTGGTGTCCCTGGTGTCCCTGGTGTCCCTGGTGTCCATGGTGTCCCATGGTGTCCGTGGTGCCCGTGGTGCCCGTGGTGTCTGTGGTGCCCGTGGTGTCTGTGGTGCCCATGGTGTCCCTGGTGTCCCATGGTGTCCGTGGTGCCCGTGGTGCCCGTGGGAAGCTCTGCTGGGGTCAGAGCCCAGCCCTGGTGGGACAGAACCTCCCACAGACACCCAGAGCCCCTGAACCCCACGGGGCTGGACAGGGACAGGGACAGGGACAGGGACAGGGACAGGGACAGGGACAGGGAGCCCCAGGATGGAACCCTGTCCCACCAGGAGAGCATTTTCAGTACTGACAAAGTGCAGAGGGAAAAGAGTCTGGAGGAAGAGCAGCAACCCAAACCTGTCCATCCCAGCCCTGCCAGGCCACTCAGCGATGCTGGGGACATCATCCCTGTTCATCCCTGTCCCTCCCTGTCCATCCCAGGCCACCCAGTGGTGCTGGGGACATCATCCCTGTCCATCCCAGGCCACCCAGTGGTGCTGGGGACATCATCTCCAGGCCTTTGGGGGTGCAAAGCCAAGCCCAAGCTCTGCTGGCTCCCAGTTTCTGCACCTTTCTGCAGGTGAGAGACTTTTTTACCCACACCTGACTCTGAGTCAGGCTTTTTCACAGCAGAATTTCACTGTTTCTGCTTGCTAATGAAGATATATTTGTATGAAAAAAAAAAAAAAGGATAAAATTCCAGGCTCCCCCAGAGACCCCCCTCATTTTAAATGCAGGCTGGGCAAAGCTAACTGGAAAACACCCAGTGGGGGACAGAGCTTTGTGAGCAGAGAGGGAGATGAGACTCTCTAATAAGATCTTTTCCCATCTCTAATTTCTCTGAATCGAACTGCTCATGCAGAAAGCAGCACTGGGAGATTTGGAAAGCTATTTGTGTGGGTAATTGACATTATTTTCTCTGCTAGGCACTACGCCCAACTTCCAGTGTTAATATAAACAATTTTTTTTTAAATGATAGCTTGTGCTTTTTGGTGGGCATAAAGCAGCATTTGTATTTACAGCCAAAATGCATAATAAATAAATGAATACATTTGGTAGAATATTTTATCTGCCTGCATGAAAAGGAATAAAATCTATTCAGGCTGACCAGAAATGCTTGTTCATTCTGGCTGGGCTTAGCAAAACATTTTGGTTAAAAGCACACAGTGAAGATGGGAATTTTTTTTGGGAAGGATGTAAAATGGATTTTGATTCCTAATTTCAGCACAAAATCCTTCCTTTTTGGAGGCTTGAAGTGATATTTCAAATTTGACCCCTATTAGCCTGTATTTTTAGAAAAAGCTGGAACAACAAAGGGCTTATCACAGGTTTGGCTCAGCTCACAATCAAGTGCATTATTTAGGGTTTTTTCCATATTTTGTTTGTGGAGCTGCAGCCCCACATTTCCTGCCACGCCTGCCATGGGAGCTGCAGCTGCAGGGCCAGGGTGGGCTGGAGGTGGCTCTGGGATGGTGGGAGCAGGGACTTGTCCCCTCCCTCTCCAGCATTCTGCCCGTCCTTCCCCTCCCAGGGCCACCCCCGGTTCTCAGGCTGGGTCTGGGGCTCTGTGCTCCAGCCCAGGGGTGCAGGGTGATTCCACCCCTCCTTTGAAAGGCCTTGGCCAAGAGAACGGAGGGAGGAGGCTGCTGAACCAGCCCTGGACTGCCCCACTCTGGCAGGGCTTCTGTCAGGGTCCCACAGCTTCTGTCAGGGTCCCACAGCTTCTGTCAGGGTCCCTCAGCTTCTGTCAGGGTCCCACAGCTTCTGTCAGGGTCCCTCAGCTTCTGTCAGGTTTATAGAGGTTCTGTCGGGTCCCTAGCTTCTGTCAGGTTTTATAGAGTTCTGTCAGGGTCCCTCATCTTCGTAGGGCCCTCAGCTTCTTCGGGGTCCCTCGCTTTTGTGAGGGTCCCACAGCTTCTGTCAGGGTCCCTCAGCTTCAGTCAGGGTCCCTCAGCTTTTGTGAGGGTCCCTCAGCTTTTGTGAGGGTCCCTCATCTTCTGTCAGGGTCCCTCAGCTTCTGTCAGGTTTATAGAGGTTCTGTCAGGTTCTGTGGGGTTTATTGAGGTTCTGTGAGGTTTATAGAGGTTCTATGAGGTTCTTCACTGAGGTTCTGTGAGGTTCACAGAGGTTTGCAGAGGTCCTCTGAGGTTCTCTGAGGTTTACTGATGTTCTGTGTTGTTCACAGATGTTCTGTGAGGTTCTGTGAGGTTGACAGAGGTTCTGTGAGGTGCACAGAGGTTTTGTGAGGTTCACAGAGGCTCACTGAGGGTCACAGAAGTTCTGGAGGTCCATAGAAAAGAAGGGATAAATCAGCCCTGGAGTTAAGATGTGCAGTCTCCTCCTCTCAGCTCAGATTTCCCTCTCGGTGCCAGCCCAGTGTCCCATCCCTGGGTCCATGGAGTGCTGTCTCCAGCAGGAGATGCCACAATGAGGGACTGTTTTCCATCTGGTCCATCCCAAACCAAGAGCTGGGCCCGAAGGTGATGGGGAGGCTGAGAAGGAGAGCCCAGGGCAGGCAGAGCTCGCCTGGCACCTGGGGAGCCCAGGAGGCTGCAGGGCAGCTGCTGCTGGGGCTTTGGAAAGGAGCAGCCAGGCTCCTGCTCTGAGAGGGCAGAGCAGGGTCTGTGACCTGGGCCAGGCACTGGAACTGACTGGAATGGGGCAGAGCAGGGTCTGTGAGCTGGGCCAGGCACTGGAACTGACTGGAACGGGGCAGAGCAGGGTCTGTGAGCTGGGCCAGGCACTGGAACTGACTGGAGCCGGAGCTGGGGGCTCCTCCTGCCATGCCAGGGCAGCTGTGAGCGTGGGGCAGGTAGCCCAGCAGGTCCTGCTGCTGGCCAGGATGGCTTTGTCAGCCAGAAGTGGAGTTGGCAAGAGGTCCCTGCAGGTGCCACACCTGGCCAGGAGGTCACACAGCCCCTGTGTCCCTCCTGTGCTGCAGCAGGATGAACCCAATGCTCCCCATTGATTGCCCCAACCCCGAGATGTGGAAGGATGGAGGAAAGCTCCTGTTCCTCCCCAGCCAGGGAGAGCTGCTCCACAAACCCCTGCCCAAGGAGTAGCTCAGAGGAGGGGCGTGTGCCAGGCTCTGCCCGCCTCGGTGGCACCCCAGCCATGCCCCTCTCAGCTGGCATCCCAAGGGCTTGCAGGGACATCTCCATCCCAGCAGCTCGGGGTGGGGGTGGCCACACAGAAAGCGCTTTGGAAAGGGCAAACACAGCTCAGCCTCCTCAGGCAGGAAACACCGGGGGTTTTAGGGATTCACATCCCCCAAACCAAGGCAAAGGATTTATTTTTAAGGTAACCCCATGGGCAATTTCTGTGTTAGCAGCTGAGGCTGTTCTCTGAGCCCTGGAAACAGCTCTGCTGCTAAAGCAGTGCCCAAATGCTCCTCTCTGCCATTCCTGGAGCCAAGCCCTGGCCCCTCTGTGTGCCCAGCTCCTTTGGCACAGGCCAGCTTGGCAGGGGCAGACACTGCAGCTGGGACTGAGCAGCATCGAGGGCACCTACAAAAAGCCAGGAGTCAGTCCCTGCTCCAAGAGAAGGGACAGAAATGACACAGCCATGAACATCCTCCCTCCCTGGCAAAGCACCAGGGGAGGGTGCTGAACAAATGGAAATCAGCTGGCAAGAACAACAGGAGGAAAATCCCGACTGTCACAAGGTGAAGCCCAGCCCCCCCAGTGCAATGCAGAGGGGAACACATTAAACACAAAATAAACCTCAGTGTGCTTCCAAGGGGGGCTGTGAGTCCATGGCTCCATCCTGGGACCAGGGATGTGGGAAATAATGTGCACTCTGCTGTGAAGGCTGCAGCCGAAATCTGGGTTTCATTGCAGCCCTGCCCTCAGAGCCCAAGTCAGGAGATGCTCAGGAGAGGACTTGGAGATGAGTTGGAGAGGAGTTGGAGATGTTCCTTGGAGAGGAGTTGGAGATGTTCCTTGGAGAGGAGTTGGAGATGTTCCTTGGAGAGGAGTTGGAGATGTTCCTTGGAGGTGAGTTGGAGATGAGTTGGAGATGTTCCTTGGAGGTGTTCCTTGGAGGTGAGTTGGAGAGGAGTTGGAGATGTTCCTTGGAGGTGTTCCTTGGAGATGTTCCTTGGAGAGGAGTTGGAGATGTTCCTTGGAGAGGAGTTGGAGATGTTCCTTGGAGGTGTTCCTTGGAGAGGAGTTGGAGATGTTCCTTGGAGGTGTTCCTTGGAGAGGAGTTGGAGGTGTTCCTTGGAGAGGAGTTGGAGGTGTTCCTTGGAGGTGTTCCTTGGAGGTGTTCCTTGGAGGTGTTCCTTGGAGAGGAGTTGGAGATGTTCCTTGGAGGTGTTCCTTGGAGGTGTTCCTTGGAGGTGTTCCTTGGAGAGGAGTTGGAGGTGTTCCTTGGAGAGGAGTTGGAGATGTTCCTTGGAGGTGTTCCTTGGAGATGTTCCTTGGAGGTGTTCCTTGGAGAGGAGTTGGAGGTGTTCCTTGGAGAGGAGTTGGAGATGTTCCTTGGAGGTGTTCCTTGGAGAGGAGTTGGAGATGTTCCTTGGAGATGTTCCTTGGAGAGGAGTTGGAGGTGTTCCTTGGAGAGGAGTTGGTGTGGGCTGGAAGAGCAGCCGTGCCCAGCCCGGGGTGCAGAGGGTGCTCACCCCCAGGGCTCAGGGACACTCTGAAGGGCAGAGCCAGAGGCTCCTGTGTGAGCAGAGTGGTCAGGGACAGCTCCCTGCTCAGGCCTGGCTTCACAGCACACTTGCTCCAGATAAATCCCTTGGGAAGTGCAGCCTGCCACAGGACACACCATTCCTGCATCTCCGGGCAGAACCCCGGGGGCTGACACAAATCAGAACTGTTATTAGCTGCTATTCTTATTCCTACTATTGAAATACATTGGAGATTTCATTTGACACTAAAAACCAACCCCCCAAACCACCAAAAACTCAGCTGTGGTGAGATTCCCATGGACCAAGAGTTGTCAAAGCACAAGGAGAGCACAGCCCTTCTGGGGCCATCCAATGGAACCAGGGAAGAAGGGGCTGTTCTCCTCACCAAACACAGGGCAGGAGTTTGACTGGTCTGCTGTAAAATCTGGGAAGAGCCAAGGTTGGACCTGAGAGCTGTGAGAGCAGCCCAGTGCCACAGTCCCAGCTGTGGCAGCACATCTGGGTGTGGCTGTCCCAGTGTCCAGCCAGGGCTGGAAGCACCCAGCTCCTCGCAGGAGGAGGGGATTTGCTGCCTCCCATCAGATCATTGTTCCTGCTGCAGTTCCCTGGCAGTAAAATAGAGATAATACAGCAAAGAAACAATGCCACCAAACTTGTTATCACTCCTTCCTTGCTTATTCCTCCCACCAAACATTTCCTATCAGCATTCACCAGCTAATCTTCTCTTTTTGTCACTGACACAAAAACACTTGCTCATTTTGTGTCATCTCCAAATACTGCAACAATAGAAGAATGCAGCCATTAATTACTGAAATTACCGTTACAAGAGAAAATTATAGTCATTAAAATCGAGGTAAAACTCATTTGTACTTTCCTCAACTTCTCCTTTTTTGTAAAGCTACCAAGTTAATGCCTCCAGTAAGGACCCAGAATGCAGCACACTGAACAGTCTGGGAAATGTGAGTGCTGCAGGAGCTTCTCTGAGGCAAAGGCTCCTGTTCCCCCCCTGAGCTGTGCTCCCATCACAGAACCGTGGGTTGGGTTGGGTGGGGAGGGACCTCAGAGCCCACCCAGTGCCACCCCTGCCCTGTCAGGGACACCTCCCACTGTGCCAGGTGCTCCAAGTCCTGTGTCCAGCCTGGCCTGGGCACTGCCAGGGATCCAGGGCAGCCCCAGCTGCTCTGGGCTGTGCCATGAGGTGCTTTTGGAGATCCATTGCAACCCAAACCACTCTGGGATGGTCTGGTTCCATGTTTCTGTAAATGTTGGAATGAGTACAGGAGCTCCTGCTGCTGCAATTCAGCTCTGGCAGATGCAGTGGGGGCCAGTCCTGCTGGTGAATGCTGCCAGGAGCCCTGGCAGGGACAGGATTTCCCCAGCACTGCAGAGTGGAGGGATCAGCAGTGCCCAGCCTGCTCAGGGTCACACCCTGCCCCAGGGACAGGCTGGGCACGGTGCCCAAGGGGATTCTCCAGAGGCCAAAATCCACCTTGGGGATCCCTGACCCTTGGCAGGGGCTCCTTGCCTGTGGTGGAGAAACTGCAGGCCTGTAAAAGCCTCCCAGCCTGAATCTAACTTGATTCAGCTGTACCTGTGAGAAATCTGTCAACCTGTCCTGAAAATAGAATCCTGTAAGAGTGAAAAACAGCCTGTTTCCCTGAGAAAGAGCTCTAGGACTGACACCGTTACCTGCACCTAGGTAAGCTATTCTAAACTGTCAAAGACAAAAAATGCAAACAATATCTGCAGCCAGACCCTTGGCAGCAGGGAGGCATCCCTGGAGAAGTGACCAGTCCTTGCTGACCAGCTGCAGACAGGCACCTTTGTTTATATATATATATATATAAATATATATATTTATAACTCCATAGAATGGGGGTGGGAGTAAACCTGTGCCTTTCTTCACTGCAGGAACAAGAGTGCCTCATCTCTCCAGCAGCAGGTCAGCCTGCCCTGCTCCTGGGAACAGGATGGCTCCAGGGAATTGTATCCAGCCTCTCAGAGCCCTTTGGTCTGTGACAGAACCCAGCAGGACCTGAACACCTGGGCCAGCCTCAGCCTGGGAGCAGCACCAGGAATGGGCACTGCTGTGGTGAGCTGGGCTGCACCAGCTGCCCCTGCTGATAGCAGTGCTGATAGCAGGGGCTCAGAGGGTCTGATTCCATCAGCTGCCCCTGCTCATACCAGCACTGATAGCAGCACTTCAGAGGTCCTGGTTCCTGATATCAGGGCTGATAGCAGCAGTTCTGGTTCCTGATATCAGAGCTGATAGCAGCAGTTCTGGTTCCTGATATCAGAGCTGATAGCAGCAGTTCTGGTTCCTGATATCAGAGCTGATAGCAGCAGTTCTGGTTCCTGATGTCAGTGCTGATAGCAGCAGTTCAGAGGTTCTGGTTCATGATATCAGAGCTGATAGCAGCAGTTCTGGTTCCTGATATCAGTGCTGATAGCAGCAGTTCTGGTTCCTGAGATCAGTGCTGATAGCAGCAGTTCTGGTTCCTGATATCAGAGCTGATAGCAGCAGTTCTGGTTCCTGATATCAGTGCTGATAGCAGCAGTTCTGGTTCCTGATATCAGTGCTGATAGCAGCAGTTCTGGTTCCTGATATCAGTGCTGATAGCAGCAGTTCTGGTTCCTGAGAGCAGTGCTGATAGCAGCAGTTCTGGTTCCTGATATCAGAGCTGATAGCAGCAGTTCTGGTTCCTGATATCAGTGCTGATAGCAGCAGTTCTGGTTCCTGATATCAGAGCTGATAGCAGCAGTTCTGGTTCCTGATATCAGTGCTGATAGCAGCAGTTCAGAGGTCCTGGTTCTCTGATCTGATGCTGGGTGACAGTCCCTGGCCTAAATGCACATGCAAACATTACACACATGCATACAAATTGAATTTGCCATTTTCTGCAGACTTCAGCCCCAGGCAAATCTCGGGCAAAAGAAGAGCATGAGCAGTTGATGTGATCAAGATAAAGGTTAAACACCCAATTATCCTGTTTGGTACCGAGGTTATGGGCCAGCACAACGAAGGGCTTGGTTAATATCTGCCTGGAACTCAACCTCTGAGGCACAGAGCTGGCCTCTCCTCAGTGCTGCTATCAGCAGCAATGCTCAGGTTGTGGTTCAGCAAATACCTCTCCACAGGATTTTCTCTATACTTGGTTTTAACTCTTAATTTTCACTGTTATTTATTCACAGCAAAATAAGGTTTGATTTGATTTTCTGCCAGGCTCTGTGGCCAGTGACACCCCCTGTCTGATTTCTCTGGTGATTTCTCTCATTGTCCTGCTCTCAGATATCTCCTGCCTTTGATGAGCAAAGATCTTGAATTCCAGGGCTTCTGCCCTTGCTGGTTTTGGACAAAGCTGCATGGACAGGACTCCAGCCCATCCCACAGCGGGTGCGTGGCAGTGCCTGGGCAGGGTGGGACCTTGCCCAGAGGGACTGGCAAATACTCCCCTAATTGGGAATTTCCCTTCACATTGAGTCCCAATGCCATCTTTTCCCAGTTTTTCCTCCCTTGTGTTTTATTCATTATGCAAACCCCTTCCCTTTTTCCCCCCGACTTTCTTTCAACAACCTGTAATCAAAAGTTTCTCTAAAAGAAGTGCCCAAGGTTTGTTTGGGTCCTCTCCCCATCTCTGGGATGAGCCTGTGGTTGGAGAGTTCACAGGCTCCTTTTAAACAGACGGCTAATTGCTCAGAGCAGGCACCAAAGTTAACGATAAATATGTAAATTGGGCAAGAATAAAGCACTCGTTAAACATCAGGCATTTACTATGGAAATTAGGTGTCATTAGATGCATGAAAGGCTTTCCCGGTTTCCCTTCAAGCCTTCATTAGTGCACTGATCCCAGCAAACACAGAGGGGCCCCCCCATCCAAACAGGAGCACAGCCATCCTGAACGGGTGCCCAGAGCTCAAACACAAACAGTTTTAAAATCAGTTTCGGGCTTTGGAGACACTCCACAGCTTCCCTTCTCTTCCCCAGTTGCGTTTCCCCTTTGCTGCTCCGTCCCATCCAGCAGCAGGAGCAGAGGCTGGGACAGCCAGCCCAGGAAAGCTGCTCACACCGTTTTTGGCTGAGCTGGAGCCAGAGCTGGCAGGAGCAGGAGGTGTTCCTGGCACAGTGTGCAGGAAAGCACCTGCTTCAGGGCTTTGGAGTAGACAAAGGTGAGGGTAGAGCAACAGTCTTGGGAAAGGGTGGGGAATCCATCTCTGGGAGCTGGAGAGCAGAGCATCTTCCCTAAAACAAGATGGGTTTGGATTTTACACACTCCTTTTCCATGAGTCTGTGAAACCCCTCCTCATCTTCTGTATTTCCAGGCCACCCTCTCTCCTCTCTGCAGTGCCAGGGCACAGGGAATGGCTCCCACTGCCAGAGGGCAGGGCTGGATGGGATCTTGGGAATTGGGAATTGTTCCCTGGCAGGGTGGGCAGGCCCTGGCACAGGTGCCCAGAGCAGCTGGGGCTGCCCCTGGATCCCTGGCAGTGCCCCAGGCCAGGCTGGACAGTGGGAGGTGTCCCTGCCATGGCAGGGGTGGCACTGGGTGGGCTCTGAGGTCCCTTCCAACCCAAACCACTCCATGATCTTCATTCAGCATCTTCTGTTCAGCTCAGCTCACTCCACCTATAATTAGCCATGAGTAAAAATTCAAATTACTCCCTTCCTCAACAGCCTTCCTGGAATTTAAAGGTATTGACGTGGAAATCCTCATTTGGAAGTGCCCCAGAAACCTGGAACAGGTTCCTGAAGGATTCCCTTCGGGCTGCCTTGGTCCTATAAATCCCTTCCAAGCCAGCGTGCCCATGAGGATCAAAGTGCAGAAGTGTTATCAAATGCATTATCAAATGCAGGGAATTCCCTGGAACTCACCCTCAGCCAGGCAGACGGGAGCAGGAGCCCTCTGTGGATGGTGGTGGGGCTTGGCAGAGTGGCTGTCTTTTGTTCACACTTTGGAGCACTTGCAGGGGGATGGGGAGGAGGAAGATTTCCCTCTGCACCTCCGTGCAAAGCAGTCAGTCCTGTCCTCACCAACTCCAGCACTGCAGGCAGCCAAAAACGTCATGGAAAGGTGAAAATGTTTATTTTTCTGCAGTTTTTTACCCCATAAACTAGGATTGATATGTCAAAAGGAAACTAAAATAAACCAGAGAAAATCACCAACTGGGAAGAGCCGTGGGGAGAGCAGAGTGATTTTTGTCCTCTCTGTAACACCCACCCACACGGAGCCAGCCTGTGACAGCAGCAAAGGAGGATCAAAAATAGTCGAGTTTGGTCACAGAACTTTCCAGATTGTCCACGAGAAATCATGCAGGTGTAGCTGCGGATTCTGCCAGGCTGGTGCCAGCTGCCAGCTCCATCTCCTGCCCCAGTCTGCAGCAGGGGTGCCAGGCTGGGCAGGCTGGCATGAGCCCCCAGCCTGGAGCAGCCAGCCCCCAGTGCTGAGGAGGAGGAGGAGGAGGAAGAGCCTCTCCATTTCCCTGACAGCCATGACACAGGATTTTAAGAGACTCTAAGGGATTTTTGAGACACGAGCTAGGATCTGTTCAAGGGTTGTGGGTGCACAGCCAGTGCCCACAGTAACTCCTGCAATTCCATTCAAACACAGCCAGTGCAATGCATTTCTGCTGCCAGGCTGGCCCTTTGGAGTTTAACTCTGCTTGGCAGCAGTACCAGCCTAGTCTGGAGAGCCATCGTGGAATCACAGGATGGTTGGAATGAAGGGACCCCAAAGCCCACCCAGTGCCAGCCCTGTGCTGGGCAGGGACACCTCCCCTGGCCCAGGCAAAGGCAGAGATGCTCAGCTCACTGCTCCCTCCCCCAGGGACGAGGGGCACTGCTGGGGGAGCTCCTTCACCACCCCATTCCTGCCTCCTCCTCCTCCAGGAGCTCTCTGGAGTCACAAAACCACAGAACAATTGAGGTGATTAATAACTCTAATAATAACTATGAGAACTAATAATAACTAAGGAATAGCCCTCTGAGATCGAGCCCAGCCATGCCCAGCCCTACCAGCACTGACCTGTCCCCCAGTGCCACATCCCAGTGCCCTGAGACCCCTCAGGGATGGGCACTCCAGCCCTGCCAGCACTGACCTGTCCCCCAGTGCCACCCCCCCGTGAGACCCCTCAGGGATGGGCACTCCAGCCCTGCCCTGGCCAGCTGGGCCCAGGTTTTCAGGAAGAAAAGTCTCTCTGTTATAACACTGGTACAGCATCCTTGATTTCCTCACAAGATTTTCCTGTTCAGCCCTTGCTGGGCTCCTGGAGGCTCTCTGCACCTGGCCCTGGGACATTCCTGCCTGGCCCTGTCCCTGGAGGATGTCTGTGCTCTGTCTGTGTGTCCTGCTGGAAGCGGTGTGGAGGGCTTGGCAGGGAGCCTTGGGGCCATGGGAATGGGAGCTCCTGGTGGGAATGGGAGCTCCTGGTGGGAATGGGAGCTCCTGGGTGGGAATGGGAGCTCCGGGTGGGAATGGGAGCTCTGGGGTGGGAATGGGAGCTCTGGGGTGGGAATGGGAGCTCCTGGTGGGAATGGGAGCTCCTGGTGGGAATGGGAGCTCCTGGTGGGAATGGGAGCTCGGGGTGGGAATGGGAGCTCGGGGGGGGAATGGGAGCTCTGGGAGGGAATGGGAGCTCTGGGGGATGGAGCTCTGGGTGGGAATGGGAGCTCGGGGTGGGAATGGGAGCTCTGGGGTGGGAATGGGAGCTCAGGGTGGGAATGGGAGCTCTGGGAGGGAATGGGATCTGTTTGTTGGGAATGGGAGCACTTGGATGGAGTCTGAAGAGCAGGGCTGGGGGATGTCAGGAGTGGGAGCTGCAGTGAAACCCCCAATTCCCTCTCTCCCCAATCCATCAGCCCTTTGGGATCAGCGCTCTCTGGCCCCTTGTCTCTCTGCCAGTAAAGACACAAGTGGCCATGAACTCCTTCCTTGCAGCCACAGCCTGTCCTCCCTGCGGGGCCATCAGTCACAAACCAGCTCTGTCATCTCCACTTCCAACCAGCACTGGAGGAACTTTGCTGTCTGATGCCTCTCCAAAAAATGACATTGAGGAGTTCACGGGCCCAGGGCTCGAAGCACAAACTCTTTGTGACTGCACACAGATGGCTGCAGACCTGGATCTGCTTTATTTATGCTTCTTGGAAAGAAGTTATTCAATATTCTGTTGGAGATTTAAATGTTTATTCTGAGCAATTCCCAGGCAAAATTTAACGAGCAGTCAATGGAGGAGCTTAATAAGGGGTGGGATGAAAGAAAGCATTTCTCTGTGTCTCTGGGCAATAAATCACAAGTCTTGCAAGGGCCACAAATCTTGGCTCTTTGTGCCATTTAAGCTCAGCTCCCTCGCTGCTGTTGAAGGAGATTTAGAGGCTGCCACTCAGCTCCTGTGAGACTCAGCTGTGCTCATTTGTTTGTTCCTTAAAAACTGAACCAAGAAGGAGGGTGGGTAAAGGCTCCCACCAGCACAGACTGTGTCCTGGGCAGGGGGAATGTGTTCCCCAGCAAGCAGAACCCCCCCCAGGCCCTGGGCTGAGCCTGCAAGGAGTGAAAGGTCCCCTGGCCTCACCTCTGCTCTCAGCCTGGCCTCACCAATCACATCTTGCTGTGAAATGCTGAGATATTGCTACACTGATGTGGTTGGTGATCAAGTGTCTCCTTTAGCTGAAGATAGGACGTGCCTTATTCCTCTCCAAAACCTGCCCAGGATCCCCTCCAACGATTGGATGATGCAGTCTCACGTTCCAAAGTGAAACAAATCCAAAAGTCTGCCCAAAAGACCAAAACCAAACAGATTCTTATTTGAAAAACTCAACAACCAAAGTCCCCCCATAAAAGAGTTCTGTGTGCTCTCTTTATTTCCAAAAGCCCTAAAGCTAAAGAGATTTCTCCTTTGGAAGCCTCTTCAGCCCCAGCCCTCCCCAAACCAGCTTTGTGCTCCCTTTCCTCATTCTGGGCACTTTCCAGGAGTCCTGTCCAGCTCCCTGCCCTGGGAGCAGAGGAGGATTCCACACCTTTGCCTTTCTCCCGGGGACAGCTGCAGGTGAGGGCAGGGCTGGCACAGGAGGAGGGGAGGAAATGACCGGGATAAACTCTGCTGGCTCCTGGCCTGGCACGTCCCTGCAGGGACAAGGCTCCGTCAGCCTGGGAGCCAGGGCACAGCCAGGGGCACAGGGCCAGCCCGTGCCACCTCGCTGGTGTCCAGGTCTGTCCCTGCCAGCCCGTGTCACCTCTCTGGTGTCCAGGGCTGTCCCTGCCAGCCCGTGCCACCTCGCTGGTGTCCAGGGCTGTCCCTGCCAGCCCGTGCCACCTCGCTGGTGTCCAGGCTGTCCCTGCCAGCCCGTGCCACCCTCCCTGGTGTCCAGGGCTGATCCTGCCAGCCCGTGCCACCTCTCTGGTGTCCGGACTGTCCCTGCCAGCCCCGTGCCACCTCTCTGGTGTCCCAGGCTGTCCCTGCCAGCCCGTGCCACCTCGCTGGTGTCCAAGGCTGGTCCCCTGCCAGCCCGTGCCACCTCGCTGGTGTCCAGGTCTGTCCCTGCCAGCCAGCCCGTGTCACCTCTCTGGTGTCCAGGACTGTCCCTGCCAGCCCGTGCCACCTCGCTGGTGTCCAGGGCTGTCCCTGCCAGCCCGTGCCACCTCTCTGGTGTCCAAGGCTGTTCCTGCCAGCCCAGGGTGCCACCTCGCTGGTGTCCAGGTCTGTCCCTGCCAGCCCGTGCCACCTCGCTGGTGTCCAAGGCTGTCCCTGCCAGCCCGTGCCACCTCGCTGGTGTCCAAGGCTGTCCCTGCCAGCCCGTGCCACCTCGCTGGTGTCCAAGGCTGTTCCTGCCAGCCCGTGCCACCTCGCTGGTGTCCAAGGCTGTTCCTGCCAGCCCGTGCCACGTCAATGATGTCCAAGACTGTCCCTGCCAGCCCGTGCCACCTCGCTGGTGTCCAAGGCTGTCCCTGCCAGCCCGTGTCGCCTCGCCGGTGTCCAAGGCTGTCCCTGCCAGCCCGGGGTGCTGTGGAGCCTCCCGGGCCCCAGGCTGCAGCCAAGCCTTTGGAGAGGGGCTAGGAAAGGCCAGTTGTCCGTGGTGAGGCTGAGGCACAACCGAGAGCTTTGCCAGCAAAAAAACCCCTGCTTTTAGGGAAAGCCAGGCCCAGGGCTCCCACTTTAGCAGCCAGACTGGATTCCTGCCCTTGTTTTACCTGCTTCTGCCTTGGACTCAGCTGAAACAGCAGCAGCAGCTCTGAGCTCTTTGATTTTTACCAGCTCTCAGGCAGGCATCAGGTCCCCCATGCCATGCCATGCCATGCCATGCCATGCCATCCCATCCCATCCCATCCCATCCCAGGCTGTAAGGGGCTGCTGGGATGCCCCAGGACAGGAAGGTCACTGTCCCTGTGTCCCCCCAGGGCACTCCTGCCCTCCCTGCAGCCCCAGGGGATCAGGCTGGGCTGTGCCCCTGTTCCCCAGCCCGTTTCTGTGGTTTCTGTGGTTTCTGTGGTGTCGGTGGTTTCTGTGGTTTCTGTGATTTCTGTGATTTCTGTGGTTTCTGTGGTTTCTGTGGTTTCAGTGGTGTCTGTGGTTTCTGTGGTGTCTGTGGTTTCTGGTGATTTCTGTGGTTTCTGTGGTTTCTGTGGTGTCCTGTGGTGTCTGTGGTTTCTGTGGTTTCGTGGTTCTGTGGTGTCTGTGATGTCTGTGATGTCTGTGGTGTCTGTGGTTTCTGTGGTTTCTGTGATTTCTGTGGTGTCTGTGGTTTGGTGGTTTCTATGATTTCTGTGGTTCTGTGGTTTCTGTGGTGTCTGTGATTTCTGTGGTGTCTGTGGTTTCTGTGGTTTCTGTGGTGTCTGTGGTTTCTGTGGTTTCGGTGGTTTCTGTGGTTTCTGTGGTTTCTGTGGTGTCTGTGGTTTCTGTGGTTTCTGTGGTTTCTGTGGTGTCTGTGGTTTCTGTGGTTTCAGTGGTTTCTGTGGTTTCTGTGGTGTCTGTGGTGTCTGTGGTTTCTGTGGTTTCTGTGGTGTCTGTGATTTCTGTGGTTTCCTGTGGTTTCAGTGGTTTTTCTGTGGTTTCTGTGGTGTCTGTGGTTTCTGTGATTTCTGTGGTTTCTGTGGTGTCTGTGGTTTCTGCTGTGTTTCTGTGGTTGTCTGTGATTTCTGTGGTTTCTTGTGGTGTCTGTGTGTTTCTGTGGTGTCCTGTGGTTTTCTGTGATTTCTGTGTTTCTGTGGTGTCTGTGGTCTTCTGTGGTTTCTGTGGTTTCCTGTGATTTCTGTGGTTTCTGTGATTTCTGTGGTTTCTGTGGTGTCTGTGGTTTCTGTGGTTTCCTGTGGTTCAGTGTTTTCTGTGGTTTTCTGTGTGTCTGTGAGTCTGTGATGTCGTGTGGTGTCTGTGGTTTCTGTGGTTTCTGTGGTTTCCTGTGGTTTCTGTGGTTTTCTGTGGTTTCTCTGTGGTGTCCGTGGTTTCTGTGGTGTCTGTGGTGTCCTGTGGTTTCTGTTGTTTCTGTGGTTTCTGTGGTGTCTGGTGGTTTCTGTGGTTCTGTGGTTTCCTGTGGTTTCTGTGGTGTCTGTGGTTTCTGTGATTTCTTTCTGTGTTTTCTGTGATTTCTGTGATTTCTGTGGTGTCTGTGGTTTCTGTGGTTTCTGTGGTTTCTGTGATTTCTGTGGTTTCTGTGATTTCTGTGGTTTCCTTCGGTGGTTTCTGTGGTGTTCTGTGGTTTCTGTGATTTCTGTGGTTTCTGTGATTTCTGTGATTTCGTGATTTCTGTGGTGTCTGTGGTTTCTGTGGTTTCTGTGGTTTCTGTGATTTCTGTGGTTTCTGTGATTTCTGTGGTTTCTGTGGTTTCTGTGGTTTCTGTGATTTCTGTGGTTTCTGTGGTGTCTGTGGTTTCTGTGGTGTCTGTGGTTCTGTGGTTTCTGTGGTTTCTGTGGTTTCTGTGGTTTCTGTGGTGTCTGTGGTTTCTGTCCCCCTGGGGTGCAGGCTGTGTGAAGCCCTGCCCTGAGCAGAACAGAATTGTGGCACAGGGAGCTCCAAGAGCTGCTCAGACTCACTTTCCCCCAGGCTTTTGTTGTGCAGGGCTCAGAATTCAGCACACATCCATAAATTTCCTCCAGAGCCCGAGCCCTGCTGGGTGTCACACCCTGGGCAGGTGTTCAGGAGCCAGCCCGTGGCCCTGGGGCAGTGATTGCTTTGCACACACCACAAGAGGCTTTAGTAAAGGGCAGAGCCCTTGGGTGGTGCTGCTTTATCTGGGGCAGCGTTTCCCTCAGCCCTCCTGGGCTCCCTTGCCCTCCATGAGCCAGGCAAGGTGAGAGGGACAGAAAGGCTCTGACCCCCCTGATCTGCTCGCCTGACAGACCTGCAGGGTCCCCTGTGTGCTGTGACATTCCAGTCTGTCCCCCAGGCTGGAACATTCCCCATTAGTGGCAATTTCTGCTCCTTCCTGCCCCAAATCCCTGCTTCCCTAGTGCAGGGAGGACACATCTGGACCTCCTCAAAAATGTCACTTTTAAACCCTCTGGGTCTCCAGAGATGGGGGAGATGAGGAATTTTTAGGGCACATTCAAGGCCAGGTTGGACAGGGCTTGGAGCCAGGCGTCCCTCCCATCACAGGGGGTGAACCAGATGGGCTTTAAGGATCCTTCCAGACCCTTCTGGGACTCCACCACACCATATTATTTACAAAATAAATTCCTCAGCTCTTCCTCATTCTGTGGTTGGCCCCCTGAAGCCTAAGGCATCCCTTCTGACTGTAAGTTTTTATTCCTGGAATCACTGTGATCCACTCAGGCTCTAAAGTCTCCCCTGTGGCTCATCCTCTGGGTGCATGGATGGGGGACAATGGGAATAACCTCCTCATTCCTCCTTGGGTGGCTCTGGGGAGGTGGGATAACAGGAATAACCTCCTCATCCATCCCTGGGTGGCTCTGGGGAGGTGGGGTAACAGGAATAACCTCCTCAGAGAGCCTTGGGTGGCTCTGGGGAGGTGGGATAACAGGAATAACCTGCTCATTCCTCCTTGGGTGGCTCTGGGGAGGTGGGATAACAGGAATAACCTCCTCATTCCTCCTTGGGTGGCTCTGGGGAGGTGGGATAACAGGAATAACCTCCTCATTCCTCCTTGGGTGGCTCTGGGGAGGTGGGGTAACAGGAATAACCTCCTCAGAGAGCCTTGGGTGGCTCTGGGGAGGTGGGATAACAGGAATAACCTGCTCCTCCATCCCTGGGTGGCTGCTGGTGCCTGCCAAGCCCAGGAGCACCCTGGAGTGAGCCCTGCTCACCCCACCAGGCTCAGGTGCTCTTGTGCAGCTGGCAGCTGTCCTGCCCCTCGGGGATGCTGAGTGCTGCTCCTCTGCCCCCCGAAGCCCATCAGCACTAATTAATGAATTGCACAGCCCAGGCACTAATTAATGAATTGCACAGCCCAGGCACACGGTGAGAGCCTGGTGTAAGCTCTGCTCCTGCACAGCCTGCACCTCAGCCATTAGCTGTGACTCAATTAATTAATGACCAATTATCTGCCTTTTACCTGTGCCTGCTGTGCTCTCTGGTGCTGGTTCCCAGCCCTGGCTCCACCAGTCCTGGCTGGGATCAGGGCCTGGGAGGGGGATGCTGAGTGAGCCCTGATTTACAGAGTGCCAGGGAGGGTGGGTGCAGCAATGGCTCCTTCCCCAGCTGCCTGTGCCTTGTGACCTGCCTGCAGTCACCCCACCATCACAGGGAGGGGAGGGTGCAGCAGTGGCTCCTTCCCCATCTCTCTGTGCTTTGTGACCTCTCTGCAGTCACCCCACCATCCCCAGGGAGGGGAGGGTGCAGCAGTGGCTCCTTCCCCATCTCTCTGTGCTTTGTGACCTGCCTGCAGTCACCACACCATCAGGAGCTTTCCCCAGCACATCACTTCCCTCCCCCTCGGTGCTGACGAGGGCTGGTTTCAATTATTTCCTTCCTTCACACTCTGTATTTCCAGCTGCCTCCAATGAGCAATTCCTCTGCTCTATCACACGACTTACCAAGATGGATTTCACATACAAGGCAAATAGATTTGCCTCCCTCATGGTTTCACAGCACGATTTTTTATAATTCTGCTTCCCGTGCCTTATTCCAGCCAACCTTTCCCCACAGCAGAGCTCTCCATCTGGGCCAGGTGCATAGGAAATGTCACTGGGTAAGAAAAGTGGTGCTCGATGTTATTGTGCCCTGACTCTGTGGCACAGCATTTCCCACGTTATTTGAATACAGGAGAGGGTCAGAGACATCCTGGGGCTGTTGCACGGAGCTGCAGCCTCGCCCTGCTGGGAGCCTTGTCCTGCTGTGTGAGCTCAGGGAGCCTTGTCCTGCTGTGTGAGCTCAGGGGAGCCTTGTCCTGCTGTGGGAGCTCAGGGAGCCTTGTCCTGCTGTGGGAGCTCAGGGAGCCTTGTCCTGCTGTGTGAGTTCAGGGGAGCCTTGTCCTGCTGTGGGAGCTCAGGAGCCTTGTCCTGCTGTGGGAGCTCAGGGAGCCTTGTCCTGCTGTGGGAGCTCAGGGAGCCTTGTCCTGCTGTGTGAGCTCAGGGAGCCTTGTCCTGCTGTGTGAGCTCAGGGGAGCCTTGCCCTGCTGTGTGAGCTCAGGGAGCCTTGTCCTGCTGTGTGAGTTCAGGGAGCCTTGTCCTGCTGTGGGAGCTCAGGGAGCCTTGTCCTGCTGTGTGAGCTCAGGGAGCCTTGTCCTGCGTGTGAGTTTCAGGGGAGCTTGTCCTGCTGTGGGAGCTCAGGAGCCTTGTCCTGCTGTGGGAGTTCAGGGAGCCTTGCCCTGCTGTGTGAGCTCAGGGACCTTGCCCTGCTGTGGCAGTTCAGGAGCCTTGCCCTGCTGGTGATTGTTCATGGAGCCTTGGTCCTGCTGTGGGAGCTCAGGGAGCCTTGCCCTCTGTGTGAGCTCAGGGAGCCTTGCTCCTCTGTGTGAGCTCAGGGGAGCCTTGTCCTGCGTGTGTGAGCTCAGGGGAGCCTTGCCCTGCTGGTTGGGAGCTCCAGGGAGCCTTGTCCTGCTGTGTGATTCAGGGAGCCTTGTCCTGCTGTGGAGCTCAGGGAGCCTTGTCCTGCTGTTGTGAGCTCAGGAGCCTTGTCCTGCTGTGGGAGTTCAGGAGCCTTGTCCTGCTGTGTGAGCTCGGGAGCCTTGCCCTGCTGTGTGAGCTCAGGGAGCCTTGCCTGCTGTGTGAGTTCAGGGGAGCCTTGTCCTGCTGTGGGAGTTCAGGGAGCCTTGTCCTGCTGTGTGAGCTCAGGGAGCCTTGCCCTGCCTGTGTGAGCTCAGGGAGCCTTGTCCTCTGTGGGAGCTCAGGGAGCCTGCCCTGCTGTGGGAGCTCATGGACCTTGTCCTGCTGTGTGAGCTCATGGAGCCTTGCCCTGCTGTGGGAGCTCAGGGGAGCCTTGTCCTGCTGTGTGAGCTCAGGGAGCCTTGTCCTGCTGTGGGAGTTCAGGGAGCCTTGGTCCTGCTGTGGGAGTTTCAGGGAGCTTGTCCTGCTGTGGGAGCTCAGGGAGCCTTGTCCTGCGGTGGGAGCTCATGGAGCCTTGTCCTGCTGTGGGAGTTCATTGGAGCCGTGTCCTGCTGATGAGGAGTTGCATGGTAGCCTTGTCCTGCTGTTGCGTCGATAAAGAACAGGGAGCCTTGTCCGGG
>NC_066317.1:71024346-71043372 GCF_022539315.1 Serinus canaria | reverse complement strand
GCCCACGGGACACTCCCAGGAGCAGAAAGGTCCCTTCCAGTCTGAGGGAGCATTGATCCCGTGCACGGGACTTGGTGGGAATGCACAGAGGGGAAAGTGGTGTTTGGGAAAGGGAGAGAGGCTGCTTTGTGTCTGGGGCTGGGAGGAGCAGCCAAGGCAGCCTGTCAGCCTCAATGAGCAGCTTCATTCGCAGGGAACTGTTGATGGCTCCTTCTAATTGCTGTAATATTCCTGCCACTGCCACAATGCTTTTTGAGCTGCTTCACTTGCTCTGACAAATCAGCTGCCAGGAGAAGAGAAAACAGTGAAGTAAATAATGTAAGCAATGAAGGGAGGGGTGCCCGACCCTGCTGCTCCCTCCTCTCTGCTCTCTGCTGGCAGAAGGTCCCAGAGCCACACAGGGTCTGGCCACCCCAGCAGGAGCTGCCCTTCAGGGGCCACTCTGCTGGCTCCTCCATGCAGGGCATCTCTAGGGTCACCACTGAATCGTGGAACCACCGGGGTGGGAAAAGACCCCCAAGGTCACTGAGTCCCACCTGGGACTGATCCCTGCCTTGGGAAACAGCCCAGAGCTCTGAGAGCCACCTCCGGGTGCTCCTGGGACACCTCCAGGGCTGGGGACTCCAGACCCCCCTGGGCAGCCCCTGCCAAGGCCCATTCCACCCCTTTCCATGGGGAAATTCCTGGGATGCCCACCCAGACCCTCCCCTGGGGCCGTTCCCTCTGCTCCTGTCCCTGTTCCCTGGAGCACAGCCCGACCCCCCGGCTGTCCCCTCCTGGCAGGAGCTGTGCAGAGCCACAAGGTCCCCCTGAGCCTCCTCTGCTCCAGGCTGAGCCCCTGCCCAGCTCCCTCAGGGATTCTCCAGCCCCTGCCCAGCTCCCTCAGGGATTCTCCAGCCCCTGCCCAGCTCCCTCAGGGATTCTCCAGCCCCTGCCCAGCTCCCTCAGGGATTCTCCAGCCCCTGCCCAGCTCCTCAGGATTCTCCAGCCCCTGCCCAGCTCCCTCAGGGATTCTCCAGCCCCTTCCCAGCTCCCTCAGGGATTCTCCAGCCCCTGCCCAGCTCCCTCAGGGATTCTCCAGCTCCTGCCCAGCTCCCTCAGGGATTCTCCAGCCCCTGCCCAGCTCCCTCAGGGATTCTCCAGCCCTGCCCAGCTCCCTCAGGGATTCTCCAGCCCCTGCCCAGCTCCCTCAGCCCCTCCTGGGGCTCCAAACCCTTCCCAGCTCCACAGTCACCCTGAGCTCTCCCAGCTGTGCTCTGTCCCTGGGACACAGGATGTGGTCCTGGGGAAAATAAACTCCTGTTCACTGCCAAAATCTCCTTCGTAATTTGTCAATGCTCAAAACAGCGTTCCTGAGAATCTGGGGGCTCATTTTAGGTGTCTAAAGCTATTTTTCCTCAGTTTAGAAGTCCATATTCCACAAACTTGTAGTTGGTGGGCTCAGTGTCTTGGACTGGTAATCTCTGAGGCCTGGATGGATGTCTCCATGGAATATCCGTGGGCTGGGGGAGTGATGTGTGTGAACCCTTGGCTGGGACAGCGCTGAGCCTGCAGGTCACAGCAGCAGGGGCAGCTGCCCCATCAGCTTGGCTGCTGGTTTAACAGCACCACAAGACATTTCCAGTCCATGGCTGGAGAGTTGGGAGACAAAAAAGAACAACTTCCTTCTTCCCAACACCTGGAGATTGTTGGATGCCCAAGAGTATCACCCTTCATCCTCACAAAGAAACTTTTCAGTCCCCAAACCTTTGAAGAAAATTGCAAATCCATTTCTTATTATTCAAGACTGCAGAAAAGATTTGTTCTGTGGAGATTTGATGGGAAGAGCTCTCAGGAAGCACACGGGGCTCTCATCACTCCAACCACGCCGGCTGGAGAGCGAGGTGGGAGTAAAAAGCCTTTCAGCTCCCGCTGCTAATTAGACTGGCTTGGGCCATTGTGCCTAACGAGGGCATTGTCTGCAGATCGCTGCCGTGCCCTCTGATCTGCAGCAGGGAGAAAGTGCCGCTCCTGGGCACGGGTGGGTGCTGGCACCATCCGCTGTCTCTGCTGATGGACCCCGAGGTTTGGCTGGGCACAGCCGGGGGCACAGCCCGGGGGCACAGGCGGGGGCACAGGCGGGGGCACAGCGCGGGGGCACAGGCGGGGGCACAGCCGGGGGCACAGCCCGGGGGCACAGCCGGGGGCACAGCCCGGGGGCACAGGCGGGGGCACAGGCGGGGGCACAGCCCGGGGGCACAGGGGATGTCAGTAACCCCACACTGGGTTCTTACAGCCTTCATTCCCTCTGCAGCCCAGGGCAGCGGGGCTCGGAGGCTGAGCCCCGGGGAGATGGAGCCGAGCCAGCAGCTGCCTCCTCCTCCTCGGAAGGCTCCGAGCCTCAGGGCTGAGGTCTCCAGAGGGCACCGGGACCAGGACCAGGGGTTCCCATGTCCCCTGCACGTCCCAGCCCGTGGGGGAGCCCAGGAGGAGGGAAACTGGGGGTTCCTGCCCTAAACTGGGCTACGTGTGCCCTGACCAGATCAGAGCTCCTGTGACTGCAGAAACCAGGTGGTGTGACCTGTGCCAGGTGGTGGTGACACTTCCAGGGCCCTGACCTCCTCTTCAGCCCCATGGGGAATGAGCTTTGGGCTGCCCCAGCCCGAGACATGGGCTGCAAGTGGCACCAGCTGAGCTGATCCTCTGCCTCACCTGGTGTCCAGCAGCAGCAGATGATGCCCATCCCCAGGTGCCCATCCCCACGTGCCCATCTCCAGGGGCCCATCCCCAGGTGCCCATCTCCAGGTGCACATCCCCAGGTGCCCATCCCCAGATGCCCATCTCCAGGGGCCCATCCCCAGGTGCCCATCCCCACGTGCCCATCCCCAGGTGCACATCCCCACGTGCCCATCCCCAGGTGCCCATCCCCAGGGGCCCATCCCCAGGTGCCCATCCCCAGGTGCCCATCCCCAGGTGCCCATCCCCAGGGGCCCATCCCCAGGTGCACATCTCCAGGTGCCCATCCCCAGATGCCCATCTCCAGGTGCCCATCCCCAGGGGCCCATCCCCAGGGGCCCATCCCCAGGTGCACATCCCCAGGTGCCCATCCCCAGGTGCACACCCCCAGGGGCCCATCACCAGGTGCCCATCCCCAGGTGCCCATCCCCAGGTGCCCATCCCCAGGTGCACATCCCCACGTGCCCATCTCCAGGTGCACATCCCCACCTGCCCATCCCCAGGTGCCCATCCCCAGGTGTCCATCTCCAGGTGTGTTCTCCCCAGGTGCCCATCACCAGGTGCCTATCCCCCTGTGCCCATCTCCAGGTGTGTTCTCCCCAGGTGCACATCCCCAGCTGTGTTGTCCCCAGGTGCCCATCCTCAGGTGCCCATCCCCAGGTGTGTCCTGGACAATGCTGGTGGGATGAGGCTTGGGAGGGCCCTGAGGAGAGCTGAGGATGGACATTGCTGATGGAACGTGCTGGGAGTGCAGCCGGTGTGAGGTCAGAGGGGAGCAGCACACGTCCCCCATTTCCCATGGACAGAAACAGCCCCTGGCACGGGGGTGGTGGGACATCCCAGAGCCCCCCTGACCCCTGCCCAGAGGGCCAGGTCTGGCAGTGACAACCCCTGGCAGTGACAGCCCCTGGCACGGAGGGTGGTGGGACATCCCAGAGCCCCCCTGCACCTCACCCAGAGGGCCAGCTCTGAGGTGAGCTGCTCCTTCCAGGCACAGCCCTGTCAGGCACAGGAACAGCCCATGGCTCTGGGTGGCTCTGTGCCTGCTGCTGCCACTCTGGGGGGACAGGGAGCTCCTGGCAGGTCCCAGCCCTGGTGGCTCTGGGTGGCTCTGTGCCTGCTGCTGCCACTCTGGGGGGACAGGGAGCTCCTGGCAGGTCCCAGCCCTGGTGGCTCTGGGTGGCTCTGTGCCTGCTGCTGCCACTCTGGGGGGACAGGGAGCTCCTGGCAGGTCCCAGCCCCAGATGAGAAAGGCAAAGCCCGAGGTGTCCGTGGTCTCTGCTGTGCTGCAGGAAGAGAGCACCTGAGGGTTCTGTTGTCTCTGCACTGCAGCTCTTGATCTGGAAGGGAGTCCCACCCTTCAGCTGGGCCAGCAGGGCTGTGCCAAAACTTTTAAAGAGGGGAAAAGTCAGAGGGAGGAAGTGAACGCTGCTGGTCTTTGTGAACAGACGGCTCCGCCGGAGAATGAAGGGAGGGATTGTTCGGTGCCTGCCAGCCCAGGCACTGCACGGAGCGTGGCACAAACACCCCTCTGAATGCCAGACATGGCACCAGTGCTGGCCTCTCACCCTCTGCCCACAGCACGGGGCACATTGCAGGCCAGCATGTGACATGGGATCCTCTGTGACCCAGAGAGATCGGTCACGGGAGCACAGGGACATGGAGCACAGGGACATGGAGCACAGGGACACAGGGACATGGAGCACAGGGACACAGGGACATGGAGCACAGGGACACAGGGACATGGAGCACAGGGACATGGAAAACAGGGACATGGAGCACAGGGACATGGAGCACAGGGACATAGGGACATGGAGCACAGGGACACAGGGACATGGAACACAGGGACACAGGGACATGGAGCACAGGGACACAGAGACATGGAACACAGGGACATGGAGCACAGGGACACAGGGACATGGAGCACAGGGACATGGAGCACAGGGACACAGGGACACAGGGACATGGAGCACAGGGACATGGAAAACAGGGACATGGAAAACAGGACAGAGGGACATGGAGCACAGGGACATGGAGCACAGGGACACAGGGACATGGAGTACAGAGCACAGGGACATGGAAAACAGGACACAAACACAGAGCACAGAGCACAGGGACATGGAGCACAGGACACAAACACAGGAACAGAACACGGAACACAGAGCACAGAACACAGAGCACAGAGCACAGAACACAGAGCACAGAACAGAGCTCCCCCAGGGCAGCACAAAGCTCCTCAGTGCCATTACCACTGCCTTGAGCTCTTCTTACTCTCTCCCTGAGAGGTGCTGAGACCAGGAGCAGCGTGCAGGGGCTCTTTGCTGCCCAAAGCCAGGGGGGTCAGGCTGGGCTGGGCCAGGCCTGCAGCCCCAGCCGGTGTTCCATGTCCCTGGAGCTCTGGGGGCTCTGCAGGGACCAGGGACACCAGCACTGTCCTCCCTGTCCCTGTGGGACCCTCCCTGCAGCCCCCTCAGAGCCAGGTGAGGGCTGGGAGCTGCTGGACACCAGGGGGGCTGCAGGGCTGGGCACAGGGGATGTGATGCCTTGGGAAGGCTGCCCTGGAGCAGAGGCTGGGCAGAGTTAAAGAATAAAAGTGGGGATTTATTAAAAGGATCCCCTCAATGGATCCACCTTGGGCAGCAGCACAAGAGCCCAGCCAGGGCTGCAGCCAAGGTGACCCAAAATGGTCCCAAAATGAACCCAGGATGAACCAAAATGGTCCCAAAATGAACCCAGGATGACCCAAAATGGTCCCAAAATGAACCCAGGATGAACCAAAATGGCCCCAAAATGAACCCAGGATGAACCAAAATGGCCCCAAAATGAACCCAGGATGACCCAAAATGGCCCCAAAATGCCTGAGCGGGGTCTCTCCCTGGGATCTCTCTGGGGGTCTCTCCCTGGGATCAGCTCTGCTCCATTCCCACCTTGCAGTTCATTGTCCCAGCCCAGCTTTAGCCCAGGCAGTCCCACCCTTGTTTTTCTCTCTCCAGCCCACGGGGTTTGTGCTCCTGGGCTGAGATTGGGCTCATTTGTCCTTGGTCCCAGCTGGAGTAGGAATTGTTTTGTCTGCCCTGCTCTGTGCACAGAGCTCCCCATCCCCGAATGTGAACCCAGACCCACACCCTAAAGCAGCACAGAATGTGAAAAATAGAAAACCCAAACCTGAGGCACCAATAGCAAAGCTGTGCCTTGGAAGGGGCCTCCAAACCACCTGGATTCCCCCTCTCTGCCATGGCAGGGACACTGCCCCTGCCCCAGGCTGCTCCACAGCCGCCAGCCTGGCCCTGGGCACTGCCAGGGTCCGGGAGCTGCTCTGGGCACCTGAGCCAGGCTCTCACACCCTCCCAGGGAACAGCTCCCTCCCAGTGTCCCACAGAACCCTCTCCTGCCTTCCAGAGGGCCCAAGCTCCAGAGAGCTGAGGGGGTGGCTGGCTATGAAGAGCCCAGCTGGAGGATCTCCCTTGGAAGGTTTCCCCTGTCCTGCACTGGAACGTGCTGGGGAGGAGCAGTAAATACAATAAAGAAGTGAAAAATTTGGAATTTCTGTCCTGGGGCAAGTTCTGGTGTTTCCTGTTTCGAGTCACGACACAAACCTAAGTTTTAAAGAAAACTAAGTAATTTTCTTAAAGGAAAAAACCTCCTAATTACATTTTTTCCCCCCTAGAAACAACAAAATGTTTCACCTGAGCCTCTTCAGGGAAGTGAGAGATCTGCCAGGCCAGAAGTGAAGTTCTGTGACTGCTGGTTGGCCCCACTCCTTCCACACACCTGGCACAGGACTGCCAGCCCGTCCTTGAGGTTTCCCTGTCACCCCCAGTGCCAGCAGTGCCACCCAGTCAGGGCCAGCTGTGCAGTGCGTCTGTCCGTGTGTCCCTGTGTCCGTGTGTCCATGCAGGAGCTCCTTCCTCTCATCCCAGGGGTGTTTACACACATTCCTATACATTCAAGAACCCTGACACCCCAGGGATATTTTACACACATTCCTATACACTCCCAAACATCCCCATACCCGGACACCCCAGGGATATTTTCTATACATTCCTATACATTCCCAAACATCCCCATACCCTGAGAGCCCAGGGATATTTTCTATACATTCCTATACATTCCCAAACATTTCCATACCCTGATACCCCAGGGATATTTTACACACATTCCTATACACTCCCATACATCCCCATACCCGGACACCCCAGGGATATTTTCTATACATTCCTATACATTCCCATACATCCCCATACCCTGAGAGCCCAGGGATATTTTCTATACATTCCTATACATTCCCAAACATCCCCATACCCTGACACCCCAGGGATATTTTCTATACATTCCTATACACTCCCAAACATCCCCATACCCTGACACCCCAGGGATATTTTACTCACATTCACTTTTTGCCACAGATTTTCACATTCAGATCAACCCAAATCCAGGCCTTTCCCCGAGTGCATCCCAAACTCCATAAACCAAATGGGAATTTCAGAGCTGGAAGTGATTGACACACCAGGGTGGGTTTGATTTCCTCTCCTGCCCAGCTGCCCTGTCTGAGCCTGCAGTGCTGCCAGCCTGGCAGGGGCACAGCTGCACCTGGCACAGCAAACACCAGGAGCTGCTGGCAGTGGGGCAGGTGTGGGGGTGAGACCAGAGTTTGGGGGTGAGAGCAGAGTTTGGGGATGTGAGCAGAGTTTGGGGATGTGAGCAGAGTTTGGGGGTGTGAGCAGAGTTTGGGGGTGAGAGCAGAGTTTGGGGATGTGAGCAAGTTGGGGTGTGAGCAAGTTGGGGGTGTGAGCAGAGTTTGGGGGTGAGAGCAGAGTTTGGGGATGTGAGCAGAGTTTGGGGGTGAGAGCAGAGTTTGGGGGTGAGAGCAGAGTTTGGGAGTGAGCAGTTTGGGGTGAGCAGAGTGTGGGGTGTGAGCAGAGTTTGGGGGTGAGAGCAGAGTTTGGGGTGTGAGCAGAGTTTGGGGGTGAGAGCAGAGTTGGGGGTGAGAGCAGAGTTTGGGATGTGAGCAGAGTTTGGGGTGAAGCAGAGTTTGGGGGTGTGAGCAGAGTTTGGGGTGAGAGCAGGTTGGGGGTGAGAGCAGAGTTTGGGATGTGAGCAGAGTTGGGGATGTGAGCGAGTTTGGGGGTGAGAGCAGAGTTTGGGGATGTGAGCAGAGTTGGCAGGGTGTGGGGGTGTGAGCACAGTCTGGGCAGGGTGTGGGGATGTCAGGACAGTTTTTGTCAGGGTGTGGGGATGTCAGGACAGTTTTTGGCAGTGTGTGGGGGTGTCAGGACAGTTTTTGGCAGGGTGTGGGGATGTCAGGACAGTTTTTGTCAGGGTGTGGGGATGTCAGGACAGTTTTTGGCAGTGTGTGGGGATGTCAGGACAGTTTTTGGCAGTGTGTCCCTTTCTCAGGGGATCAAGCCCAGGCAGAGAGGAGGCAGACAATGAGCTGAGAGAGCCTTTGGAGGGTGAAGGGGCTCCTGGCTGGGCACTGGCTCTGAGCACTCCCTGGACTGTCCATGGGCTGTTCCTGCTCCTCGGGGGATTTACTCACTAGCAGGAATTGCTGGCAGCTCTCTCACCACACTTGTTTGTTAAATTAGGCTGAGCTGTAAATATTTACCTTCCTTTTTATTGCATCTGAGAGCCTGCAGCTCTGTGTTTGTGGATGTTTGTCCAGGGGAGCCCAGCACACCCAGGTGCTCTGAGCCCCGAGTGCAGTCCCTGGCTGGCCCAGGGGACCCCAAACTGGGGCTTTGTGCCTCAGCTCTCACTGAGAGCTCAGCAGATGGGCATGGCAGGGGGGCTGCAGGTCCCAGAGCAGGGCTGGAGGTGTCCCCAGCCCCCAGGGGACAGGGGGTACCCAACTGTGCCTGACTGCTGAGGGCTGGAGGGGCAGGAGCTGCTGCTGAGAGGGATCTGTGTCCTGGCTGGCACAGCCTCTCTGAGCTGTGGGAATGCCACTGCCTGTGGGGCTGAGACATGGACTCACAGCCAGGGAATGCTGCTGCTTGGATGGACCCCAAATCCCACCCAGTGCCACCCATCCATGGCAGGGACAGCTCCCACTGTCCCAATGGCCAGCCTGGCCTTGGGCACTGCCAGGGATCCAGGGGCAGCCCCAGCTGCTCTGGGAATTCCAGCCCAGCCCCTGCCCACCCTCCCAGCCAGCAATTCCTTGCCCAGATCCCAGCCCAATCTCCCCTTTCCCAGTGGCAGCCATTCCCTGGCTCCTGTCCCTCTGTCCCTTGTCCCCAGTCCCTCTCCAGCTCTCCTGGGGCCCCTCCAGGAACTCTGAGGATTCCCTGGATTTTTCCCTCCTCCAGGGGGACAACCCCAGCTCTCCCAGCCTGGCTCCAGCCCTGATGCTGTGCTCCAGAGCTGTGCCCATGAGCCCAGCTGTGACTCCCAAGCTGGCACTCTCCTCATGCCAGCCCCGAGGGCACGGCTGTGGAGCTGCAGGAACTGCAGGGCTGGTATCTGGGGCTGTGGCAGGGGCAGGAGAACAAGAGGAGGGTGTTTTTTTGGAAAAGCTCACTGATGTTGGAACAAATCAGTGTCTTGATGCTCCTTCCCTGCTTTGCAAAGCGATTACTCTGCTTTAGAACCGTTTGTTCTCCTTTGATTTGTCTCCAGCCTTGCTTGGGGGGAGAATTTTATGGAATTTTACTGCCTCATATAACACTTATCGCTGGCAATCAATATTGATTTTAACATAATGTTTTGTTTTAAGACTCCTTTTGTTGTTTTGCATTCATTCTGCATGTTAATAAGGTTTATAAAATCCATGATATTTTCTCCTTTGGTGAAATCCTTTTGGGATAATTCCCCTGCTCTGCTGACAGATCGTTGTGCCTGAGTTATGTGAAGAACACCACCACTGTTATCTGCTTTCCCTTCACCTCGGAGGGATGCTCCCCACCTTGATGTGCAGTGAGTGTGAGCTCAGAGTAAACACTGACAAACTGCTCCTGTGCAACCTTATTTACTCCTCTTCCTCCTGGAAAGGAAACTCCCGAGTGCCACCCCGTGCTTCCAGCAGGGTGACCTTAGCTGGAGACAGGAAATCCAGCAGCTGAGAGGGAGAATGGCCAGCCGTGGGGCCAGGGAGGCCCCCAGGGAAGGGTGATGCTCTCCCAGCAGAGCACAGAAAGCTCTGCCCAGCTCTGGAGCGCCAGGACAGCCCTGCCCATGAAGGCTCTGTGCTGGCACTGTGCCCAGGAGCCCCTGACCCTTCTGCCTTCTGCACGTGCCTGGGACGCAGAGCACTGCATCCTCCCTGCCTTGCTCAGGCACAGCCTGGCTCCAGGCCCAGAGCTGTGCCCACACTTCTGCAATCACACCAGCCAGAGCTGCAGGGTGCCCCAGCCCTGCTCGGTGCCCCAGCCCTGCTCTGTGCCACCCTGGCTGTCCCCAGGCTCCTCTCAGAGCTGGGAGAGTCCCCTCGGTCAGCCTGCAGGGATGCTGAAGGGACCCAACACCTTGGGCTGTTTGGGACCTGCGCCAGAGACCTCAGCCCAGGGCAGGGAAGGGATGGCTGGGAGCCCTGAGTCCTCTCCAGCCCCAGGCTCTGTGGATCTCTGTGATTCTGTGGCTCTGTGGCTCTGTGGCTCTGTGGCTCTGTGGCTCTGTGGCTCTCTGGCTCTCTGGCTCTCTGGCTCTCTGGCTCTGTGGCTCTGTGGCTCTCTGGCTCTGTGGCTCTCTGGCTCTGTGGCTCTCTGGCTCTGTGGCTCTGTGGCTCTGTGGCTCGGTAGCTCTGTGGCTCCGTGGCTCTCTGGCTCTGTAGCTCTGTGGCTCTGTGGCTCTGTGGCTCCGTGGCTCTGTGGTTCTGTGGTTCTGGCCATGGAAGGAGCAGGGATGAGCCCATCCCAGGAGCTGGGCAGGCACAGGATGGAGGAGCAGAGGACTGTGTGTGACAGCCCAAAGCTGACCCTAATTACCATCATGGCAGTGAACTCCCTGGGCTGGGAGCTGGCTGCTCACTGTGACAGGATGGATTTGTCAGACTCTGAATTATTTCTTCCTTCTCTCCTTGCTCGGGGTTGGTGCCTCCAGACAATCATCTCCCTGTGAATCAGACTGCCAATGTCATTGCTCCTGGGAATCTCTCCTGCAAATGCAGAGCCCAGAAAGATTTTGCTTCCTTCTGCTGTTCCCCTGCAGCCCTGCAAGCCGTCCCTGTGCTCGGTGACAGAGTGCACTGAGCCCTCAGACAGCTGTGACTCCTGAGCTCCCAGAGACACAGCCAGGTGGAAATGCCAGAGATAAAACTGTCCTGCTCTTGGATAATCCCCAGCAAACAGCACTTCCCTTAATCCTCACAGGATGCTGTATTGTGTGTCTGGGCTTTAGCTGCTGTTCCAGGCCTTTGCTCCTCAGTTACTGAGCACAGATCGCTGCTGAGTGCCTGGTGCTGCACCCAACAGCCCGGGGAGCAGCCTGGCAGCACACAGCCCAGCTGTGCCAGGGCAGGGCTCAGCCCCTCCCTGGCACCAGCCTGGGCTCCCCTGCCAGGCCCCAGCTGCCTCTGCAGTGCTGGGCAGCACCAGCTGCAGTCGGGAATGGAGCAAATTGGATTGTGCAAGGTAAATCCAGCTGGGAATGGGCCACCAGTGGTGCCCAGCAGGGCTCAGACTGGTGACAGCCCCACTCCTTGGTGCCAACCCTGCTCCTTGGTGACAGCCCTGCTCCTTGGTGTCAACCCTGCTCCTTGGGTGCCAACCCTGCTCCATGGGTGCCAAACCCTGCCCCCTGGGTGCCAGCCCTGCTCCATGGGTGCCAACCCTGCTCCATGGGTGCCAGCCCTGCTCCATGGGTGCCAACCCTGCTCCTGGGTGCCAACCTGCCCTGGGGCCCTGCTCCAGGGTGCCAACCTGCCCTGGTGCCAACCCTGCCCCCTGGGTGCCAACCCTGCTCCTGGGTGCCAACCCTGCTTGGTGCCAACCTGCCCTTGGTGCCAACCCTGCCCCTGGGTGCCACCTGCTCCTGGTGCCAACCCTGCCTTGGTGCCACTGGGTGCCACCCTGCCCTGGTGCCACCCCTTGGGTGCCACACCCTGCTCCTGGGTGCCAACCCTGCCCTTGGTGCCAACCCTCCAGGGTGCCAACCCTGCCCCGGGTGCCAGCCCTGCTCCTTGGTGTCAAC
Organism: Serinus canaria; assembly: GCF_022539315.1. Lineage (NCBI taxonomy): Eukaryota > Metazoa > Chordata > Aves > Passeriformes > Fringillidae > Serinus > Serinus canaria. Next base: position 71,031,528 of record NC_066317.1, on the reverse strand, counting down.
CCTGCTCCTTGGGTGCCAACCCTGCTCCCTGGGTGCCAAACCCTGCCCCCTGGGTGCCAGCCCTGCTCCTTGGGTGCCAACCCTGCTCCCTGGGTGCCAACCCTGCCCCATGGGTGCCAACCCTGCTCCCTGGGTGCCAACCCTGCCCCATGGGTGCCAGCCCTGCTCCCTGGGTGCCAACCCTGCCCCATGGGTGCCAGCCCTGCTCCATGGGTGCCAACCCTGCCCCATGGGTGCCAGCCCTGCTCCATGGGTGCCAACCCTGCTCCCTGGGTGCCAAACCCTGCCCCCTGGGTGCCAACCCTGCTCCATGGGTGCCAACCCTGTTCCTCGGGTGCCAACCCTGCCCCCTGGGTGCCAGCCCTGCTCCTTGGTGCCAACCCTGCACTTGGTGCCAACCCTGCTCCTTGGGTGCCAACCCTGCACTTGGTGCCAACCCTGCTCCTTGGGTGCCAACCCTGCCCCCTGGGTGCCAACCCTGCTCCATGGGTGCCAACCCTGCTCCTTGGGGACAAACCCCACCGAGTACCTGGCCTGTAGGGCCAGCAGGTGACTCCTGCTGGTGACGTGTCCCTGTCCACCATTTCTGGATGGCTCAAAGGACAGGAGCTCACCAAGTTCTCCTTCCTGGGGAGACAGAACATTCCAGAAGGTGCTGCTGCCCTGTCCCACAGAGCCAGATCCACAGGGACCCTGACAGGCAGGAGAAAGGTGCCAAGGAACCTCGTGAAGGTCAAGGGGAGGTCACAGTGCCACCCACGGGGAGGAACAAGCCCTGGCACCAGAATGTGCCCTCCAGGCTCCCAGCTGGGCAGGAGAGGGCCAGGAGAGGGCACCAAGGTGCCCCTGAGGCAGCAGCGCTGGAGGGACAGAGTGTCCTGGGCTGTGACACCCAGCTGGCCAGCAGGTCAGGACAGGCTGTGACACCCAGCAGGTCAGGACAGGCTGTGACACCGAGCAGGACAGGACAGGCTGTGACACTGAGCTGGCCAGCAGGTCAGGGAGTGCTGTGACACCCGGCAGGGCCAGCAGGTCAGGACAGGCTGTGACACCCAGCAGGGCCAGCAGGTCAGGACAGGCTGTGACACCCAGCAGGTCAGGACAGGCTGTGACACCCAGCAGGACAGGTCAGGCTGTGACACCCAGCAGGTCAGGGAGGGCTGTGACACCCAGCAGGACAGGACAGGCTGTGACACCCAGCAGGGCCAGCAGGTCAGGCTGTGACACCCAGCAGGACAGGACAGGCTGTGACACCCAGCAGGGCCAGCAGGACAGGTCAGGCTGTGACACTGAGCTGGCCAGCAGGTCACCCTGCCCCTCTGCCCAGCTCTGCTGGGGTCTCAGCTGCAGCTCTGGGAGCAGTTCAGCTGCCCGGGAGCAGACAGAGCCAGAGCTCTCCAGGAACAGACAGGATGTGGAAGAGTCCCCAGGGTGAGGAGAGCTGGAAGCTGGGCCGTGCTTCCCTAGATTTCCCTTCTCCCTGGGACAGTGCAGGCCATTTCAGCCCGGTGGGAGGGGTGGGTGCTGGAGGGAGCCCACGGTGAGGGATCACTGGAGGCACTTCTCTGTGAGCTGCAGGGAAGCAGGACTGTGGAAAGCACAGGAGCCACAGCAGCCCTGGAGCAGGGGCAGACAAATCCCATTCTCAACCCAAGAGGAGCCCACGTCCCAGTGGAGGTCTGTCCTCAGCCAGGAACTGAAACCATCCCCTCTACCCTTAGGGACAAAACAAAACAGAATGTAAAGAAGCCCTCCCTCTCCTTGGGGCTGAGGGTGTGCAGTCTGTGTGTGCTATCCCTGATTTCTCCCCTCGGGCTGCAAAGTGCTGCCATTTCTGGCTGTGTCCCCGCTGCCCTGACCTCGCTGGCATCTCCATGCCATGGAAACCTCCTGCAGGGCTCCACTGCTGACAGTGCCACAAAACAGCCTGGGAGGGGAAGGAGGAGAGGGATGAGGAGGGAAGAGAAAGGAATGATTAAACAAAGCAATAGCCAGGCACCCACATAAAAATCTATCTGGGTGATGAAGCTGCAATAAATGTGGCACATCAGAGCTTCCGTGTAAATGCCCGGGGTAAAATATATTTTTATAGATATGAAAGAGTACTTTAAAAATCACTCTGGGCCCACCCCCCTCCCCCAACAAAAGAAGAAAAAATTGTCCAAAGTGTAGCAGGTTATTGATTTTTTATAAGTCAGGGACAAATTTATTGGAGAGAAAAGTTCATTATTTAGTAATCCCACAGCTCAATCTGCTCTGCTGGCCATTAACCCTCAGCAGTTGCCATGATAAACTCCCCGTGAACTCTCCCTGTGCTGCCTCAACGAGCTGCAGATGGATTTGCTGAGGGCTCCTGGCTGGATGTCCCCGTGGTTCTGCTGGCACAGGGCTCAGCCCCCCGGGCACAGGGCAGTGTCCCTGCCCGCCCTGCCCTGCCCAGCCTCCTCCATCCCCTCTCTGCTGCCTCAGCCACTTGCAGGGGCATCAACTGCACCCACTCCCTCAATTTTCCCCCAATTCCTGATTGAATTGCTATCAACAATTCCTGAAGTACAAACATGTGGGGACAGCAGCTTTTCCACCGTTCTGGTGGCATCGCTGGTGCTTGGTGCCTTGTGAGCCCCTGCAGGGGAGAATCCCAGTGAGTGCAGCTCCCACTGCTGGGTTCCCTGAACTCCCACAGCAGGGCAAGGCTCCCTGAGCTCCCACAGCAGGACAAGGCTCCCTGAGGTCACACAGCAGGGCAAGGCTCCCCTGAACTCACACAGCAGGACAAGGCTCCCTGAACTCACACAGCAGGACAAGGCTCCCTGAGCTCACACAGCAGGACAAGGCTCCCTGAACTCCCACAGCAGGACAAGGCTCCCTGAGCTCACACAGCAGGGCAAGGCTCCCTGAACTCCCACAGCAGGACAAGGCTCCCTGAGCTCCCACAGCAGGGCAAGGCTCCCTGAGCTCCCACAGCAGGACAAGGCTCCCCGAGCTCACACAGCAGGGCAAGGCTCCCTGAGCTCACACAGCAGGACAAGGCTCCCTGAGCTCACACAGCAGGACAAGGCTCCCTGAACTCCCACAGCAGGACAAGGCTCCCTGAACTCCCACAGCAGGACAAGGCTCCCCAGCAGGGTGAGGCTGCAGCTCCGTGCAACAGCCCCAGGATGTCTCTGACCCTCTCCTGTATTTCAAATAACGTGGGAAATGCTGTGCCACAGAGTCAGGGCACAATAACATCGAGCACCACTTTTCTTACCCAGTGACATTTCCTATGCACCTGGCCCAGATGGAGAGCTCTGCTGTGGGGAAAGGTTGGCTGGAATAAGGCACGGGAAGCAGAATTATAAAAAATCGTGCTGTGAAACCATGAGGGGAGGCAAATCTATTTGCCTTGTATGTGAAATCCATCTTGGTAAGTCGTGTGATAGAGCAGAGGAATTGCTCATTGGAGGCAGCTGGAAATACAGAGTGTGAAGGAAGGAAATAATTGAAACCAGCCCTCGTCAGCACCGAGGGGGAGGGAAGTGATGTGCTGGGGAAAGCTCCTGATGGTGTGGTGACTGCAGAGAGGTCACAAAGCACAGGGAGCTGCTGGGGAAGGAGCCATTGCAGTACCCACCCTCCCTGGTGATGGTGGGGTGACTGCAGAGAGGTCACAAAGCACAGGGAGCTGGGGAAGGAGCCATTGCTGCACCCAGCCCTCCCTGGTGATGGTGGGGTGACTGCAGAGAGGTCACAAAGCACAGCCAGGTGGGGAAGGAGCCACTGCTGCACCCACCCTCCCTGGCACTCTGTAAATCAGGGCTCGTTCTGCATCCCCCTCCCAGGCCCTGATCCCAGCCAGGACTGGTGGAGCCAGGGCTGGGAACCAGCACCAGAGAGCACAGCAGGCACAGGTAAAAGGCAGATAATTGGTCATTAATTAATTGAGTCACAGCTAATGGCTGAGGTGCAGGCTGTGCAGGAGCAGAGCTTACACCAGGCTCTCACCGTGTGCCTGGGCTGTGCAATTCATTAATTAGTGCCTGGGCTGTGCAATTCATTAATTAGTGCTGATGGGCTTCGGGGGGCAGAGGAGCAGCACTCAGCATCCCCGAGGGGCAGGACAGCTGCCAGCTGCACAAGAGCACCTGAGCCTGGTGGGGTGAGCAGGGCTCACTCCAGGGTGCTCCTGGGCTTGGCAGGCACCAGCAGCCACCCAGGGATGGAGGAGCAGGTTATTCCTGTTATCCCACCTCCCCAGAGCCACCCAGGGATGGAGGAGCAGGTTATTCCTGTTATCCCACCTCCCCAGAGCCACCCAGGGATGGAGGAGGTTATTCCTGTTATCCCACCTCCCCAGAGCCACCCAGGGATGGAGGAGGTTATTCCTGTTATCCCACCTCCCCAGAGCCACCCAAGGAGGAATGAGCAGGTTATTCCTGTTATCCCACCTCCCCAGAGCCACCCAAGGCTCTCTGAGGAGGTTATTCCTGTTATCCCACCTCCCCAGAGCCACCCAAGGCTCTCTGAGGAGGTTATTCCTGTTATCCCACCTCCCCAGAGCCACCCAAGGAGGAATGAGGAGGTTATTCCCATTGTCCCCCATCCATGCACCCAGAGGATGAGCCACAGGGGAGACTTTAGAGCCTGAGTGGATCACAGTGATTCCAGGAATAAAAACTTACAGTCAGAAGGGATGCCTTAGGCTTCAGGGGGCCAACCACAGAATGAGGAAGAGCTGAGGAATTTATTTTGTAAATAATATGGTGTGGTGGAGTCCCAGAAGGGTCTGGAAGGATCCTTAAAGCCCATCTGGTTCACCCCCTGTGATGGGAGGGACGCCTGGCTCCAAGCCCTGTCCAACCTGGCCTTGAATGTGCCCTAAAAATTCCTCATCTCCCCCATCTCTGGAGACCCAGAGGGTTTAAAAGTGACATTTTTGAGGAGGTCCAGATGTGTCCTCCCTGCACTAGGGAAGCAGGGATTTGGGGCAGGAAGGAGCAGAAATTGCCACTAATGGGGAATGTTCCAGCCTGGGGGACAGACTGGAATGTCACAGCACACAGGGGACCCTGCAGGTCTGTCAGGCGAGCAGATCAGGGGGGTCAGAGCCTTTCTGTCCCTCTCACCTTGCCTGGCTCATGGAGGGCAAGGGAGCCCAGGAGGGCTGAGGGAAACGCTGCCCCAGATAAAGCAGCACCACCCAAGGGCTCTGCCCTTTACTAAAGCCTCTTGTGGTGTGTGCAAAGCAATCACTGCCCCAGGGCCACGGGCTGGCTCCTGAACACCTGCCCAGGGTGTGACACCCAGCAGGGCTCGGGCTCTGGAGGAAATTTATGGATGTGTGCTGAATTCTGAGCCCTGCACAACAAAAGCCTGGGGGAAAGTGAGTCTGAGCAGCTCTTGGAGCTCCCTGTGCCACAATTCTGTTCTGCTCAGGGCAGGGCTTCACACAGCCTGCACCCCAGGGGGACAGAAACCACAGAAACCACAGAAACCACAGAAACCACAGACACCACAGACACCACAGACACCACAGACACCACAGAAACCACAGACACCACAGAAACCACAGAAACCACAGACACCACAGAAATCACAGACACCACAGAAACCACAGAAACCACAGAAATCACAGAAACCACAGAAACCACAGACACCACAGAAATCACAGACACCACAGAAACCACAGACACCACAGAAATCACAGAAACCACAGAAACCACAGAAACCACAGACACCACAGAAACCACAGAAACCACAGAAACCACAGAAACCACAGAAACCACAGACACCACAGAAACCACAGACACCACAGAAATCACAGACACCACAGAAACCACAGAAACCACAGAAATCACAGAAACCACAGAAACCACAGACACCACAGAAATCACAGACACCACAGAAACCACAGAAACCACAGAAACCACAGAAACCACAGAAACCACAGACACCACAGAAATCACAGAAACCACAGAAATCACAGAAAACCACAGAAACCACAGAAACCACAGACACCACAGAAACCACAGACACCACAGAAATCACAGAAACCACAGAAACCACAGAAACCACAGAAACCACCAAAACCACAGAACCACAGAAACCACAGACACACAGAAACCCCAGAAACCCCAGAAACCACAGAGAAACGGGCTGGGGAACAGGGGCACAGCCCAGCCTGATCCCCTGGGTGCAGGAGTGAGGGCAGGAGTGCCCTGGGGGGACACAGGGACAGTGACCTTCCTGTCCTGGGGCATCCCAGCAGCCCTTACAGCCTGGGATGGGATGGGGTGGGATGGGATGGGATGGGATGGGATGGGATGGGGTGGGGTGGGATGGGATGGGATGGGATGGGGTGGGATGGGATGGGGTGGGGTGGCATGGCATGGCATGGCATGGCATGGCATGGCGTGGGGGACCTGATGCCTGCCTGAGAGCTGGTAAAAATCAAAGAGCTCAGAGCTGCTGCTGCTGTTTCAGCTGAGTCCAAGGCAGAAGCAGGTAAAACAAGGGCAGGAATCCAGTCTGGCCGCTAAAGTGGGAGCCCTGGGCCTGGCTTTTCCCTAAAAGCAGGGGTTTTTTTGCTGGCAAAGCTCTCGGTTGTGCCTCAGCCTCACCACGGACAACTGGCCTTTCCTAGCCCCTCTCCAAAGGCTTGGCTGCAGCCTCGGACCCGGGAGGCTCCACAGCACCCCGGGCTGGCAGGGACAGCCTTGGACACCAGAGAGGTGACACGGGCTGGCAGGGACAGTCCTGGACACCAGAGAGGTGACACGGGCTGGCTGGCAGGGACAGCCCTGGACACCAGCGAGGTGACACGGGCTGGCAGGGACAGCCCTGGACACCAGCGAGGTGACACGGGCTGGCCCTGTGCCCCTGGCTGTGCCCTGGCTCCCAGGCTGACGGAGCCTTGTCCCTGCAGGGACGTGCCAGGCCAGGAGTAGCAGAGTTTATCCCGGTCATTTCCTCCCCTCCCTCCTGTGCCAGCCCTGCCCTCACCTGCAGCTGTCCCCGGGAGAAAGGAACAACAAAGGTGTGGAACCTCCTCTGCTCCCAGGGCAGGGAGCTGGACAGGACTCCTGGAAAGTGCCCAGAATGAGGAAAGGGAGCACAAACGGGGTTTGGGGAGGGCTGGGGCTGAAGAGGCTTCCAAAAGGAGAATCTCTTTAGCTTTAGGGCTTTTGGAAATAAAGAGAGCAC